>NW_006286303.1:2926428-2930346 GCF_000327345.1 Myotis davidii | reverse complement strand
AAGCTGCCCTTGAGTTCCGACCTATGCCAGACATTTTAGTTTCTTCCCGTATGAGTCTGGGTCCCCAGAGACTCACCCAGAACTGGAGTTCAGAGCAGTTGGGAGCTTGAGACTCCCTCCCGATTGAAAAAGACAATTGTGTCCTCAGTTGCCAATCCTTTCCGCGATCGCCACCGTACCTCTGCACTTTACTTCTGCAGCTCCTCTGAGTCTCAGTGTGCTTTTCTCTTTCCTTCTAGTTGTAGAATTTCCACTCAGCCAACCTTCCTGTGGTTCTGGATGATGTCCGTTTTGTCTGTTAGTTGTATTTTTGAAGTGGTTGTGCGAGGCATCAATTTCCGGTGTTTACCTATGCCGCCATCTTGGTTTCTGATTGAACATTCTTTAATTTTAATTCCACAATACACAGCTTGATTAAATATATTCCACCATTAAATTGCAAATTTGACACCATTTACAAATTTGTAGGCAATTCCATTCTATTTCTAATGTAGAGGAAGGCATGAGAAATACAGAGTTGGTAGTTTTTACTATTCATTTTCTTACCATCTAGTGGAGACAATTTTAGAAAACTATCAGGCATAGCTTAAAAATACTAGGACACCTTATCTGTACTTCTCAGAAGTAATACTAGGCATATGTACTTATTTTTGTTGTTCGTAGTGCCAATAATCCTCCATCTGGAAATGAAGATGAAACTGCTGAGAATGGAGTACCTAAACCGGTAATATAAGGATTTGAAATCTAGTTACTTCTCTGTTTAAAATCTTTATCAATAGTTTTGCCTTCACTTAGAAATAAAGCCACTTAGAAATAAAGCCGAAATTCAATATGACTTTCATTATCCTGCTTGATCTGGCCCCCTCTTACATCACTTACCTCATCTGGTGCCATCAAAAGCATAACGAAGAGAAGTAGTGGGAAGATTTCAGATGAAATAGGGCATATGCATAGGCTTGATGTTTATTTCAAGGAACTGAATGGTCATAGATCATCTAATAGCTCATACCCTGATTTTCAAAGCGAACATTTGAGTCTTAAAAACTAAGTTTGATTACCATGTTTTTTAGCAAAAAGTTTTCTTGTATAAGTGACAGTAGTTGCCCTCGTCCCTGTTGAAAGTGATGTTTTTTTGAGGTGTGTGAACATATTATGGGTCCTATGACTATTTTTAACATTTTACTCCCCACCCCCATAATTTAGTTACTCTACAAGTTTGTATCAAAAATTATTTTGCCTAGGTTTTCTACTTTTAAAATTTACAATTGTGTGACAAAGCACAAAATAGCCTTCTAGAGCCAAAACAAAAGCTTGTAAATGGCCTTTTACTCATAGAAACAAAGTATTCCCTCAACCATTTGCATGCAGGGCCTCTTGTAGGTGTAAATGAATTCCAAGAATAAGTGAGGTGCTCCCTAACTATTTAGGGCTTTTAAAATTTTTTGTTAATCCTTACCGAAAGATATTTTTCCCATTGATTTTTTTAGAGCAAGTGGGTGGGAAGAGAAACATTTGGTTGCTTCTCACACACCCCCTACTAGGCCAATAGGACCCTACTACCCAGGTATGCGCCCTTGACTGGAAATCAAACGCACAACCTTTGGGTTCTCTGGCCAATGCTCTACCACTGGCCAGGGCTATTTGGTGGATTTTAACCTTGACACGGTGACTCTTAAAATTGTTTTCCTCTTAACTTTATATATACTTTTCACCAAGAATTTCTCAAATACTTTTTAATAATTTTATCTTCTTTATATATTAGTAAATTACTTTAGATCCTTTTTGCCAGAGGAGCAGTTATAAATGATAGAAAAAAACATACGTTATTTACAAAAAGATGATGATGAAAAATGGTTTTCTCATTCTTATCCTTTTTATCATGTAAAATATTGAAGTTATAAATGAGTTGAAATAAGGATCAGTTCTGTGAGCTTGTAACTTTTTTCTGTAAATCTATAGCTTAATTGCAAAACGGTTACTTTTTCATTTATTCATATCAGATACTGAAATGGATTATTGAATGTATTTTATAATTGTTTATGTTGGTATAGAAAGTGACTGAGACTGAAGATGATAGTGATAGCGACAGTGATGATGATGAGGACGATGTTCATGTCACTATAGGAGACATTAAAACGGGAGCACCACAGTATGGGTAAGTTATTTTTAAGTAACAATTGTGTGACTAAATCAAAGGTAGTATGCCTATATCAAGCCATCAGTGGTTGATTTAATTGTTTTTTACATTTTTCCATCTTACCATGAGTTGATAAGAGACTAGAGCTTAAAAATTCTCAGCAAAGGAAAAATATTTGTAACTAAGTGTGGTGATGTATGTTAACTAACCTTTGCAATTTAAACATATTGCATCAGACTGTACACCTAAAATTAATGTTATTTTTAAAATCTATTTTTATTGATTTCAGAGAGGGAGAGGTAGAGAGAGAAACGCTGGTGATGAGAATCATTGATTGGCTGCCTCATGCACACCCCCTACTGGGGATTGAGCCCCGCAACACAGGCATGTGACCTTGTTTGGAATCGACCCTTGGGACCCTTCAGTCCGCAGGCTGAACTCTATTCATGGAGCCAAACCAGCTAGGGCAATATATGTTATATTTTAATTGCAGCTCATGATGAAAGGAATTTCACCATGACAGTATTTCTTTTCTAAAGATAATTAGGTAAAATTACATGGGAGCAGCAGTATTTTTGATTACTGAAATTAAAGTTTTTATAAATGAATTGAATACAACAAATTCTTTAGGTAGATTTAGAAAACCTTAAATTGAAGTTTGTATCTGTATTGTTTTGCGATTTTATTACTTATCCAAAGCTGAGTTTAGGTTTTTAACTTTTTTGTCCAATAAAAACAATATCAAAAGTATTGCTTTTTGATCTTCATAGTGTTTTTTTTTAATTATCAATTATCCTGTAGACTTTTTTCAGTAAAATTCTGAATCAAGTGAGTGACTCATTAAGTATGTATAAAATCTTATGGAAATATTGGAAGGGAATATATTAAAGTACAGGTTGTGATTTTGTTTTGGTGGTAGCATAAGAGTCAAGGTTGTACGTGTTTTTAGTTTGAATGTATAATGTAGTTGTGCATTGGACACATAAAATAAACTTTTCATTAATTGTACTATACAGTTTATTAAGCAGCCTTATCTGGAATCAACGAATACATATATATATACAGTACACATCAGTACATTTGAAGATGGGTGGGCAAAAGTAGGTTAATAATAATGATACTGATGATAATATAATAAGTAATAAATAATAATACAAGAATAAATTGTTTACTATATTCACACTATAAATCAACTTTTTCCCACCCCTGCATTTTATCTCTTCAGTAGAGTCTTTGTTTTCAAAAGTTTTTTATTTCAGGAGCTCAATTTTACAATATAATAATGATTGCCTGTGTAATTTTAAAACCCTAGCAGCTTTTTTGGGAGCAGGGTTGAGAAGAGACTAAATTACTTATGTTAGAGGTAGGTAACTATTTTTTAAAATATATTTTTATTGATTTCAGAGAGGAAGAGAGAGGGAGAGAGAGATAGAAACATCAAGGATGAGAGAGAATCATTGTTCGGCTGCCTCCTGTAGGCCCCCTACTTGGTATCAAGCTCACAACCCTGGCATGTGCCCTTAACTGGAATCAAACCTGGGATCCTTTAGTCACAGGTCAATGCTCTGTCCACTGAGCCAAATGGCTAGGATGAGGTACCGTATTTGCCGGCGTATAAGACGATTTTTTGGCCCTGAAAAATATGCCTCCAAGTGGGGGGTCGTCTTATACGTCTTATACGCCAGGTACACTTCAGATAGACTGCCCATAGTGCTTGCCCCGTGCCATATTGGCCTCCCGATGCCCGCCCACTTCATTCCACATACCGTTCAGGCATCAGC
>NW_006286303.1:2912311-2926180 GCF_000327345.1 Myotis davidii | reverse complement strand
TTGCTAGGGACTTGCCCGGCACTTGCTCTCTACCTCTATTTGTTATCTTACTTCTATCATTGACAGTCCCTCTAGGTTGTGGGCTGCTTGCCTGTGTTCCTGAGAAGCATCTACGGTACCAGTCTATAGAGTGTGTTTTCTTTAGTGAATTACCGGTATGTTTACCGGTAATAAACTTGCACTGTTTTATGTATATGTTTGATTACATACAGCCTTGTGGCAGTTTTCCTGCATGTCATAAGGATTTGAATATAAATTAAAATGTTAAAATCAAATCTGATATTGTTTTACCTTTTATTTGGTGTGTGGAAGGTGTGCGGAAGAGGGGGTAGTCTTATACGGCGAGTATATAACAAACTCTGTATTTTGAGTGGAAATGTTAGGGGGTCGTCTTATACGCCCAGTCGTCTTATACGCCGGCAAATACGGTAGATAACTTTTGAAGTTCTCTCTATCCCCACTTTTAAAATAAATAGTGTTGGGCTTATAATATGTTAGCAGGCCTCTAGGCTAATAGACCTTTACCATCTGCATTATGCAAAAGAAACACTTTAATATGATATACTACTCATGGCGTATTTAGCAAATACTTTTATATAAAATTTGTATTTGCAAGTTTAGAACAATTAAAGCAAATGGTGATTTCTTTTATTAATATGACCAATTTTTGGTAGGAATCACATGCAGATATTAAATGCACAGACTCCCATAGTACTTTCTCTGAACTTTATTTCTTACAGCAATTTCCAGTTCATGAATTCTACTTATGTTTATACATGTTTGAACTCTAAATTCCTTAAGAGTAGAAATCTTGGTTTATGAATTTTCCTATTCCTTATATTGCCTTACATCTAGTAAGTATTCAATAAATCTTTATTGACTGAGTAGACTACATGTTAAAACAAGTGACACTTAACTCTGGTGCCGTGTCACATATAGAAATTTTTTGATATTTGCAACCATAGTAAAACAAAGATTTATATTTTCGATATTTATATTTTTGAAATTTACCATTTTTTGCCCATATGGATAACATTTTTTTCCTCAACATTAGATTATGAAAATTTTCACATATTCAGAAAAGTTGAAAGAATTGAGATGTGAACATTTATTTACCCATTACCTAGGTTATACATTTTACATTTTTCTATGTTTGCTTTATAATATACTATACATATACACACACATATATATATACACATATATACATGGCTAGATGGAGATATATAGATATATACACACACATCCATGCATTTAATGTGTTTTGTTTTTTAATGTGGTTTTTTAAATCCTCATTTGAGGATTTGTTTTTTATTGAATTTAGAGAGATGAAAGGAGGGGGAGAGAGAAATACTGATGTGAGAAAAAATGTTGATTGGTTACTTCCTGTATGCGCCCTGACCTGGTATTGAACCCTCAATCTTATTTTTAAAATGTATTTTTAATGCATTTCAAAGTAAGCTACAGATCTTTCTGAAGGGTATAAAGCTTATTTAACTTTGATAACTCAAGATATATTCCTTGAAAACTGAAAGAAAACCAGTGAGAAAATTAAATTTAGTGGCTATTTACTTTGTGTACACTTCACAAGCATGTTTAAAGAACAGATTATGTTTGAGAAACAATACTAAATTGGTTTATTGTTAGCTCTTAGAAAGTACAAAATAGAATTTTTTGACAACATACTTTTGTTAAAAAGTTCATTTTGTCTATATAGTAGGAAGAAAAGCTGTTAGGAACAATAACTTGTATAGAGAAGTAGTTTCTTAGCTATGTCTTTGAGATTCATCCATTCATTAAGCACTTTTCAAAGTCAGTTTGGCACTGTACTAATTGATGATGGGGTTATCTATAATAGTAAAAGCATAATATGCTAATTAGACTGGACGTCCTTCTGGACAAAGCCGGGCTGGGAGAGAAGCCTGGGTCACGGGTGCCTGCTGGCAGCCAGAGGAAGGAAGGCCTATTTTTGCATGAATTTCATGCATCAGGCCTCTAGTAAAAAATAATATAATAGTCATTTTTTACCAGAATTAGTGAGGAAGACAAGAGCAATACTTGTAGCGAGTGTAAGTGCAAGAATAGGAACATATACAAAATGATTTGAAAGCTTTCGGAGGAGAGTTGCTATAAGCCTACAGGTGTTGGAAGATGCTAGAGGGCTATTTTAACTTGTTTGGATAATTCTTGAGTTAAAATGATTTAGGTAGAGGATACTATTTAGATGTAGTGCAAGCATGGTTTAAGGAACCACATGCCTGAAGGATAAAGGTAAATGAGAGAGGATGGTCGAAACTATTTAAGGAGAAGGGAGTTAGACTGGTTTTGCTATGTTATCATGGAACCTTTGAAGGTTTTTTTAGGCAAGTCAGCTTATTTGCAAAGATAAATAGTAGCAGTAAACTAGTTAGATATTAGTTGTCAAAGTGATTGTCCACATGAGATAATCCAAACTAAGCCAACAGCAGTAGTATAGGGATGAATTGGAAAATAAGGTATATTTGAGTATTAATTAGAAATAAATTGGTAACTGATTAGTTGTGGATGGAGAGGGAGAAAAAGGACTCAATGACTTACAGGTCTCTAGAGCAGTTTATTGAGTACATAGCAGTGCTATATAAGCGAATAACCTAGGTCTCAAATTTAGTACATTGGAGACCAAAAGGTGGAAATTATTAGGAAAGTTCAGTTAGCTAAACTTGTTAGGGTAAAGAACCAAGTTAAAAAAACATGGATATAATGTGAGAATATGTCATTAAAAGCATTGTCTATAACTTGAGGTCTTACTATACCTATTTGCTCTGTGGGAATGGAGCCTTCTTCCTTACCTACTCTCTTTTGTCCCCTTTTCCCTAACCTCCCCAATAATATATAAGCCTATTTTGGTCAGTATATTTGATTTTCCTACTGTTACATAAGAATGCATTATATGGAAAAGCAGGGAAGTATCTATAAGCTCATTAAAGAAAATGTATACAAGATCTATGGGGTGTTAAGTGACTTGGCTAAGATTATACAATTAATAAACTTGTATTTAAACTTGAGTCTGTGTGACTCTGAATTTTTTCCCTCCATCACATGTATGTTATACTACATTAAAAAAGGTGCAGCTCAGTAATTTCTTAGAGTGTATAGATTCATGTAAACACCATCCAAATTAAGATATGGAACATCACTAGTATTCTAGAAACTTCCCTCTTGTTTTCTGCAGTCATTAACAACAGACCACCACCAAGCACTGCTCTGCTTTTATTCTAGACTTATTTTTGAATTTCATGAAAATTCATTTTATGGACAGATATACTCCATGGGTATTTGAAAGAGGATTTATCAACAGTATCAAGTGCAGGAAGGATTAAAGGGAGGACACCGTATTTGGGAATAAGGTAGAGAAATTTCATTCTTGCAGGATTGCTGTGTATGTTGCATCAACTAGATGAGGAAATGAAGACAAAGCATGTAAACTCTTATTTTCTTCCCAGCCAAATTTTCTGTGAAGTGTGCTATAGTGGGATATTGAGTTAGTGGCAGGTGGGTTTTTGAGATGGAAAACAAGTCACACTTTTAAACAATATTTTTATCTTTTATTGAGCAAGTGACAGACTTTTAAATTAGTTTAAAACATTTTCTAAATTGTGTCATTGTCAGTTTATTCAGTTACTATGTGATTGTATAATTAAACGTATTGCTGTTTCTGTTTAAGTTTCTCAGGATAATTTTTATTTTGTTTTTAGGAGTTATGGTACAGCACCTGTAAATCTTAACATCAAGACAGGAGGTAGAGTTTATGGAACTACAGGTAAAATTTTTATTTGCAGCTGCATCAATAGAAAAATAAGGCATATATCTGAGTAGGTGATAGGTTGTAATAGGTCAATTAAAAATAACACAGTTTGACTATATATCACAGGGCTAGATAATAAATATTTTAGTCTGTATGGGCCACATAGGATTCTTGCCATGGTGTTTTGCTTGTTTATTTAACTTGTTTGTCATACAACCGTTTAAAAAGGTATAAGCATTCCTTATCTCACAGACTGTACAAAAACTGATATAAAACATGGAAGTTAGCAATTTCCTAGAGGTACAGGAATCCCTTATTGTAAATAACAAGTCCCTAGTCTGTATCCATTTTATGTTATAGCTACATCATAAAGTTTGGCCATAACTTTTATGTATGGTAAGCATTACTCTAATGCTTTGTTTGGAACCTTAGCCATATTGAGTGCTAGCAACAGTAAAAAGGTGTCAGAGTATCTCTCAGCCTCTTGCTAATGTAGCTCCTTCACCATTTTGTAATTTTATAAAACAGGAACAAAAGTCAAAGGAGTAGACCTTGATGCACCTGGAAGCATTAATGGAGTTCCACTCTCGGAGGTAGATTTGGATTCTTTTGAAGATAAACCATGGCGTAAACCTGGTAAGATTAATGGTGGATTATATTGGTTTCAAAAGATTTGTAGAATAAACAGTCATTAGAAAGTATTTTTCAGTATCAATTTAGAATATTATTGTTTTAATGTCATTTTTGTAGTCTTAAGCTCAGGAGAGTAATAATGAATTTAATAATGAATTAATGTAATAAACTAATCATTAATAATGAATTTATTAAATCTTGCTGATAGCCTAGCATTATATTAAAGTAGACTTGCATATTGTTTTATTACAATGCATTTCTAAAGGAAATAGTTCTGATAAAAAGTTCTTATAGTTCTGTTGCTTTATGGTAATTGGGAGAGCTGGTAAAAATTAGAAAGGGTGATAAGACTAGACTAATAGAACTCTAAATTTATATTTTACCGTTTATTACATTTTATATGCTACAATAGAATTGAAATATTTTTATATTAAAAGTGTGTTTTATCTTTAGGTGCTGATCTTTCTGATTATTTTAATTACGGGTTTAATGAAGATACCTGGAAAGCTTACTGTGAAAAACAAAAGAGGATACGAATGGGACTTGAAGTTATACCAGTTACCTCTACTACAAATAAAATTACGGTAATTAATAAAATGTTCCAAAATACCCCGGCACTTTCTACTGTACCAATTTTACTTCTAAATAAGTCTCTTTTTTCTGCAAAGGTGGTTAAAAGCTATATGAGTTTAAAAATTCTGTTCTTGTTACCATGTTGGGTTTTTTCCCTTTCTTCCCTTTCATTTTTATGTTAATGATTTTCTGATGTTCTTCGTTTCAAGTCTCAGACTAGCCACAGCTAGTTTGTCTTTATATGGCCTATCAGTTAAAAATTATGTGGTATCTTAATGGGGAATATGTTATTTAACTTAGGCCGAAGACTGTACTATGGAAGTTACACCAGGTGCAGAGATCCAAGATGGCAGATTCAATCTTTTTAAGGTGAATTTTAGTAAATGATCCTTGGTTGCTCTCATTTTTTTGTTCTTGAGTCTGCTTCCATACCACTACTCAAGAACAATAATAAAGTGGAATAGCTCCTTTTTTCCAAACCTTCCGTTTCCTGGTGACTTACAAAGTTGCTGATTGTTGTTTTATCTCCACTTTTGTAAGCATGTGAATTTATAGCCTATTATACTAACAGTTGCCAAGAAAAACTATTCTTGCTATTTGTTGTGATTTTATTTTGAGTCATAGTATGTTTGTAGGAGATAATAGTTCATGCCAGCAGGTTAAGCTCATTGTAGATCACGCTATAATCTTTATCAGATTTAGGGATTTATTTTACCTAATATTTTTAAAAAATATGTTTTTATTGATTTCAGAGAGGAAGGGTAGGGAGAGAGAGAGAAACATCAGTGATGAGAGAGAATCATTGATTGGCTGCCTCCTGCACACCCCCAACTGGGGATTGAGCCCACAACCCAGGCATGTGCCCTTGACTGGAATCAAACCTGATGGGACTCTTTAGTTTGCAGTCCGAAGCTCTGTCCACTGACCCATACCAGCTAGGGCTGTTTTACCTAATTTTATTTTAAAAAATGGTAAGGAAGATGGCTTATTATCAGCTTGACACTGAAATTATTGGTGTACTTTAAGATAGATCAAGAATCTTCCTCATTCTTTGAGTCTCTTATAAGAGATAAAATAGGATTAAATAGGATAAAACCATTGACTTTTAAATTAATACTTAAAAGAGGAGTAGGGTTTAATGAGGGACTTGCATGTTGATACTATTACCACATGCGTGTCAAGTCTTGACTTCTGACTTCTTCATTTCATATAATCGTAGACCCAATCCAAAGAATAATATATTTTCATACTACTGCAATACATAGCAACCTACTCTTCTTAAAACCTATTTGTGTACTGCTTTCTTGACCTTAATTCTTAATTCTTGATACTTGTATTGAATGACACTGGGATGAAGACTGGGAGTGGCTTTTAGACTGGTTTGTATATGTAGGGAAGTTTTTGGACAGGAACTTTTTGTGCCTCTTTTGGGACTGCAGCTCTGTCCACTGAAATAGTGCCTTATGCATGTGCTGTATCAACAGATATAGCTACTCTGCTGGACACAGTTCTGTGCACAGAATTTAACTTGTAATATATGTTCTACTCTGGGTATTCGCTACTTGTTCTGCTGCAACTATTTTGAAAGTGTGTGATGTTGTTTTTCATATTTTAAGTGGTCTTCAGGTTCTTTTTGGTGATATCTACTTACTTAGATATTGATCTATAATAATAAAAGCGTAATATGCTAACCAGACCGGACGTCCTTCTGGACAAAGCCGGGGCTGTGAGGGAAGCCCAGGTTCCTGGTGCCTGCCGGGTGCCAAAGGGAAGCCAGTGCTGGCAGCTGGGGGAAGGAAGGCCTACTCTTGCATGAATTTCGTGCATCGGGCCTCTAGTGGTTATATATGATTACAATGAATAGATAGAAAAGTTGTTTTGATGATGAAATAGTTCATTTGCAGTGGTGCTTTATATTTTCTTCTAACAGAATTGAGAACTTCCTTTGTAAACTGCCAGCTTCTATATACTTTGTCTATTTGCAGTGAACTGCATAAACTAAAATACAAAAAAGAAACTCCTAGGGACTGGTCTCATATTGAAGGTAGCCATTGTGAATGAGTTTTTTAATATACATACTGTCTATTGAAAAATTAGTTTTGAAGCTTCTTTAGGTTATATGAGAGAAAGTCATTGTTTCATTCTGATTTATTAGATTCTGAATGAATAAGGGCATGAATTTGATTGGTATAGTCTAAGGACTTTTCCTGTCTCAATAATGTGGTTAAATATTACTTACCTATTAAAAATAAATAGGGTATGTATTTTAACATGTGTGGCTCACATTTTTTTCTTTATGTATATTGTGGTTTGTAGGATATATTTTATTGATAATGCTCAAAATCTGCAAATAATGGTGTGTGAGAGTGTTTGGCATTTTTAGGCTACAATTTGATTTACATTGAATTTCAGAAAAGTTTGTCACCTTAAATTTAAGAAATATCCTTGTTCAGATTTCTGTGGGATTCTTTTTTATCTATTCTGCAATAGAGTACAAAAAAATTAAGTTGTAATTGGTATTTCAAATATGTGGGGGCAAATTTTGTAGCGTTAAAATGTATATTTTATAGACAAAATGCTATAGAAATTGGAGAAATGAGAGTTAGGAAGTACTTTGGTATTAAAAATTGCATTGGTTCATTCTATTTCTGGTGTGTGTTTTGTGTGGTGCGTGCGCATGTGTGTGTGTGTATGGTAGAGAAATATATTCCATTATAGTCAGAGCCTTGAGAGTGTGGAGAAGAGAAGAAAACATATTGGAGATTGAGGCAATGGCTTGGACAAAGAAACGTGTCTTAATTAAGTAGAAGTAAATGAGAGAATTATTTAAATATTAATCTTATTGGATCAGAGAATTCTTTTTGGAAAGGAGAAGAGAGATGGCTTTGTGGAATGTGGTTGAATTCTAGAAAGCCTAGAGAAACAAAGAGTATGAGTTAGAGGAGTTACAGCCTATTGTGAACAGGAGAGTGATTTAATAAGTGGTTGGGTAAAGAAAGTCTAAGCTCTTACGCATTTATACACCATTTGAACTGGAATTATTAGGATTGGTGAGAAAAAGAAGAAAAATACCTTTGCCAACTTTCTTGTTAATATCTGAGCACTTCCAGTGTGCCTAGCATTGTGTTAGATGTTACAGAAAGACGGTTTCTGTGTTCAAGGAGCTTATGATGAGTGCCATGCACATAAGGGGCTCATGATCTGAGTGAAGTGTCCCTATGAAAAGCCACGATATATCGTGACAGCTGTTATGTTGATGGCTTTGACAGAGTACAGTAGGGAGTTCAAAGGAGAAGAGTGAGTTATCCTATATTGTGTAGTCAAGCAAGATAAGAGAGGTCATAATTGAAAGATGAGAGAGCTTTTATTAGGAGAAAAGGGAATAAAGCATTGTTCTCAGAGAGAGCAACATGAACAAAACCAGATAGCGCATGAAAGGAGAATGGAGGTGGATGAGAGAAACTATAGGAGAGAAGCCTGGAAATGGTAGAATTAGGGCCATGATGAGAAAGACCTTAATCTTAAACTAGCCTACCAGACATTTGTGTAAGCGATAGGAAGCCATTTGAAAATTCTTGAGTAGAATAGCATGGTTAAATCGTGCAGTTTATAGGAAAAACAAAACAAAACAAAACAAAAAACTGGCACCATAGTAAGTTGTATACTATAAGGGGGAGAGAAGGGAGTCAGAAACCAGGTAGGAAGCTGTTATAGTACTGTGGGAATGAAATGAACTAGGATCCAAACTTATTCTGCGGAATAGACAAAACAACAGATTGAGGAATTGTAAGTTATTTTAATATCTACATCTACTGCAAAGATTTTTTTTTTAACCTTGGAGATAAGCAACCTGTTGGCCTCCTTAACTTTTTTTACTTTTCATTAAGTAAATTTTCAAACATACTAACAAGATGAGAGAAATAGTACAAATAACCCCTCCATGTGTTTATTATAGTGCTTCGTGATGATACACATTTGATATTCTTAAAGTCTCTTAATATACTTCACAAATAGGTTTTATTGTTGTGTTGGTTATTTTAGTGAAATGAAAGAAGATGAACTTTAGTAAGTACAGTCACTTAATTGGCTACAAAAACAATTGTGTAATTATGTAATTTGGATTAAGGGGCAAGAGAGGAGTTACTGGTGGGTATGGGTAAACATGTATGTGTAAGAAAAAATTGACCACATCCTTCTCTTAAAATATTTTATGTCCATGAGTGCACATACATAATTTTTCTCTATGAAAGTATTTAAGGGCTTTGTCACCAGTATTCTGTGTGACCAGTATAACTATGTGTCTTGGCCTATTATCATCCATTGTTCCAGGCATTCATTTATACCCTCTTAATATGGAAGCACATACCCTTCACTTCTGGAATATTTTCTTCTATTATTTTTCAAGTTTCTTTCTACTTGCTTCTGCCTTCTGGACCCCCTATTTAAATATTAGACCTCTTATCTTGGTCTTTTCATTTTTGTATCTTTCCTCTTATATCTGTCTTTCATATTTTGGGAGATATCTTCAACCTTACAATCCTATTATGTACTTTTTCATTTCTGCTGTTATACTGTTAACTAGAGGCCCAATGCACAAAATTTGGGCAAGGGCCTTGGCCCCCATGGTGGCCGTGTCTGCCTCAGCCTCGCCCACCGTAACTTTATCCTGTAGGACATCCAGTCTAATTAGCATATTATGCCTTTATTATTACAGATAGCCAAGATTTGTCTTCAATATTTAACTGTAGCATCCTGTTTTTGTTCATGCATGCAGTGATGCAATATTTATGCCCCCTTTGTCTCTCACAATATATTAATATTAATGATGGGTTTTCCCCCCTGCATAGTCTGTTTTCTTAAAGTGGATTTTTTTTTATTCCTCACCGAGGATATGATTTTATTGATTTTAGAAAGTGAAGGGAGAGAGAGAAAAACACTGATCTGAGAAACATTGATTGGTTACTTCCCATATACATCCTGATAGGGGATGGAATCTGCAACCTAAGTATATGCCCTGACTGGGAATGAAACCCGCAACCTGGACGACACTCAACTAACTGAACCACCTGGACAGGGCTTCAAGTTGATGTTTTACGTTTATTATATTTGGTTTCTTACTTTGACTTTTCTCAAATGTTTATTGAGCCTTGGTCATTCAGCCATGCGAGAGTTGACCACCAAAAAGGTGATTGGAAGCTCTGTGCAAATGAATATAACATGCTGAATGTAGGCCTTACTGTAGGGCAGGGGTGGGGAATGTCCAGCCCTCAGGGCATATAAGGCCTGAGAAATCATTTGGTTTAGTCCTGTCAAGACATTAGGGGTGAGTTAATGAAGTGTTTAACCAAATATAGCAGTCTAATTTTTAGTTGATAATTTTGTATGGCCCGAGAATCCTATGTAATAAAAGGCTAATATGCAAATCGATCGAACTGCAGAATGACTATTCGCTATGATGTGCACTGACCACCGGGGGCAGATGCTCAGCACAGGAACTGTCCCCTGGTGGTCAGTGTGCTTCCACAGGGGGAGTACCGCTCAGCCAGAAGCCCAGAAGGCGGCTGGCAAGTGCAGTGGCAGTGGTGGGAGCCTCTCCCTTCTCTGCGGCAGCACTAAGGATGTCTGACTGATGGGGAGTGGGCCTAAGCCGTCAGTTGGACATCTCCCAAGGGTTCCCAGACTGTGAGAGGGCTCAGGCCAGGCTGAAGGACACCCCCTGCCCCCGAGTGCACGAATTTCATGCACCGGGCCCCAGTGATGTTATAAAGATCCAAAAGGCCCTTGCCAGAAAAAAAGGTTCCCCACCCCTGCAGTAGGGCTAAGCTTTTCTCAGAGCCCCTGATATCTAGGTTGTTTTCCTTTTTTTTTTTCCTTTTTTGTGGTAATCTGATTTTTTCAGAGAAAAAATTTCAGTATTCTAATTAGAGGATTTACACTTCAGTGATTGGGATGTTGTCAGTTCCTGAACCTTTTGGGATCCTGCCATGAAAATTATCATTGCTTTGTCACTGATTTGGGATTCAGTTTTCTTTGGTCTGCTAAATCAGTTACTATTTTTTCATCTGCTTTCAAAGGCCTAAATTTTGTTGCTCTCCCAATCTTTTTGTTCTTGTAACAAAATTATGATAATTAAGTTATGTGGTTACTTCTTTCCCCGTCCTTTCCCTCCCATCTTTCCTTCCTTCCTTTCTTTTTTGACATTATTATAGATGTCTCTCATTTTTCCCCCCCTTACCCCCCATCATCCAACCTCTGCTCCTGCTTCCCCTCCTGGCTATCGCCATACTATTGTTTGTGTGCATGTGCTATGCCAGTGATGGTGAACCTTTTGAGCTCGGCGTGTCAGCATTTTGAAAAACCCTAACTTAACTCTGGTGCTGTGTCACATATAGAAGTTTTTTGATATCTGCAACCATAGTAAAACAAAGATTTATATTTTTGATATTTATTTTATATATTTAAATGCCATTTAACAAAGAAAAATCAACCAAAAATATGAGTTCACATGTCACCTATGACACGCGTGTCATAGGTTCGCCATCACTGTGCTATGCATATATGTTCTTTGGCTAATCTCTTCACCTCGTTTATCCAGTCCCCTCTATTCCTCTTCCTTCTGCTCCCCTCCCCTCTGATTGCTGTCAGTCTGTTTCATGTATCCATGCCTCTGACTCTATCTTGTTCATCAGTTTATTTGGTTTATTAGATTCCACAAATACCACAGATGGTATTTGTCTTTCTGTCTGGCTTATTTTGCTTAGTATAATAATCTCCAGGTCCATCCATGCTGTTGAAAAAGGTAAGACTTCCTTCTTTTTTGCAGCCATGTAGTATTGTGTAAATTTACCACAACTTTTTAAATCCATTCCCCCATTGATGGGCATTTGGACACTTTCCAGATCTTGACTATTTTTTTAAAATATATTTTACTGATTTTTTACAGAGAGGAAGGGAAAGGGATAGAGAGTTAGAAACATCGATGAGAGAGAAACTTCGATCAGCTGCCTCCTGCACATCTCCCACTGGGGATGTGCCCACAACCCAGGTACATGCCCTTGACCGGAATCGACCCTGGGACCCTTCAGTCCGCAGGCCGACGCTCTATCCACTGAGCCAAACCGGTTTCGGCATCTTGACTATTTTAAATAATGCTGCTATGAAAATAGAGATGCATATATTCTTTCTAACTGGTATTTCAGTATTCTTAGGATATATTCCCAGAAGTGATATCACTGGATCAAAAGGCATTTTCATTTTTACTTTTTAAAGGAAACTCTATACTGTTTTCTACAGTGGCTGCACAATATTTGCCTTCCCACCAACAATGTATGAGGGTTCCCTTTTCTCTCCATTCTTGACAGCACTTGTTGTTTGTTGATTTATGATGGTAGCCGTTTTGACATGTATGAGGTGATAGGTTATTGTGGTTTTAATTTGCATTTCTCTGATAATTAGTGACATTGAACAGTTCTTTTATATACTTATTTCCATCTGTATGGAGAAGTATCTATTCAGGTCCTTTGCCCATTTTTGATTGAATTGTTTATCTTCCCGATGTTGAGTTTTTTAAGTTCTTTGAATATTTTAGAAATTAACCCCTAATCAGATGTTGCATTGCCATTTTTTTTCTTTATACCATTGTTCCTCTATCTTTTTCTTAAAGCAGACCCTTTCCCATTTCTTGCAATGCTGGTTTGGTGGTCATAAACTTATTTATTAGTCTTTTTATGTCTGGGAAGCTCTTTATTTTAAATTTTAAATGATAGCTTTTTGGATAGAGTGGTCTTTGATGCAGGTCCTTTTTTTTCATTACTTTGAATACTTCATGCTAATCTCGTCTGGCCTGAAGTGTTTCTGTTGAGAAATCAGCTGCCAGCCTTATGGGAACTCGGTTATAGATAATTAACTATCACTCTTGTTGCCTTTAAGATTCTCTCTTTGTCTTTAACCTTTGCCATTTTAATTATGATATGTCTTGGTGTGGGTCTCTTTGGGTTCATCTTGATTAGGACTCTGTGTGTTTCCTGAACTTGTGTGACTTTTTGCCTCACTAAGGTAGGGAAGTTTTTTGTCGTCATTTCTTCAATCATGTTCTCTATCCCTTGCTCACTTTCTTCTCTTTCTGGCTCCCTTATGAGGCTGATGTTTTTACATTTCATGTTGTCCTAAAGTGCCCTTAAACTATCCTCATTGTGATTATTTTCTTTTTTCTGCTGTTTTGAGTGTTTGTTTTCTACCTTGTCTTCTAAATTGCTGATTCAATCCTCTGCTTCATCCAATCTACTTTATTCCTTTCAGTGTAGTCTTTTTTTTTTTTTTTTTTTTTTTTTTTTTTGGCCACTTGGGTGTCATTTTGGGAAAATACTTAGTTCTTTTGCCCAGTTTTAAATAATATTTTTTAAAATCCTCACCTGAGGACATGCTTAGAGAGAAGAAGAGGGGTGGAGAGAAAGAGAGGACATCAGTTACCTTCCATACATCCCCTGACTGGGCATCCAACCTGCAATCCAGGTATGTTCCATGATCGGGAATCTTTTTGGGCAGAGGATGATGCTCAACCATTCCAGCTGGGCCCTTGCAGTGTATTCTTGATGTCATTCTTCATTTCCAACTGGTTATTTTTTTATGGTTTGTATGTTCTTTTTCATGTGTTGTGGTTTTCACTTAGTTTTTTTAGCATACTTATTACCATTACTTTAAGCTCTGTATCGGATAAATTACTTGTTCCATTTCATTTACCTTTTTTTTTTTGAGATTCCTCCTGTTCTTTAAGTTGTGGTGCTGGGGTCCAATCCCAACAGGTCCAGGGGTTCCCCATAGGTGTGGACGGAGTCGGCGAAGAAGGAATGACACGGAGACAGCGTTCAGTTGATCAGAAG
>NW_006286303.1:2904236-2912209 GCF_000327345.1 Myotis davidii | reverse complement strand
TTCTGCTGGGGAAGGGGTTAAGAGGTTTTATTCCCTCCCTAACTTCAGGGGAAAATCCCTACCTGGGGAAACAACCTTTCTCACAGAGGTGACCTTGGTTAAAACACAGCACCAAGAAGGTGAGCAAACATATTAAGAACAGTATGCCATATATGCCAGGTCCCTTGAAACAGCAAGGATGGACTGGCTCCCGGCATTGGGGCCTGTTTCTTTGTCTCCCCATTTGACTCTCTCTTTGTGTTTGTTCCTATGTATTAGATAGAACCACTATGACTCCCCATCTTCATGATGTGGCCTTATGTAGTAGGTGTCCTTTGGGACCCAGTGGTGCAGTCTCCTTGATCTACTGAGCTGTGTGCTCTAGGAATGTCCCTTGTGTGTGTTATGTGGGCCCGTCTTTTGTAATTAGGTTTTGATTGCTGTTGGCCCATTCATTGTTGGGATCTTCCCTCAGGCTGCCTGACTATGAGGCTGAACCCCAGCCACAGCATGCAAACTGCTGTACAGTTGTAGTCCCTTGGTGGTTTCTTCTGCCAGTCTTTCATTATAAGTCTCCTCTTCAGATAGTCTTTAGTTGGTAATTCAAGATGATTGTTTCCCTGTTTAGTTTTATTTCCAGTTTGGTTCTGAGTGGAGGTGTGAATGAAATCCACCTACTCTGTTGCCATCTTAAAACCTTCTATGTCAGTGATGGCGAATCTATGACACGTGTGTCAGAGGTGACATGCGAACTCATATTTTTGGTTGATTTTTCTTTGTTAAATGGCATTTAAATATATAAAATAAATATCAAAAATATAAATCTTTGTTTTACTATGGTTGCAGATATCAAAAAATTTCTATATGTGACACGGCACCAGAGTTAAGTTAGGGTTTTTCAAAATGCTGACACGCTGAGCTCAAAAGGTTCGCCATCACTGTTCTATGTGGTTTTCTACTTTTCTTTTTTTTCACCTTAACATTATATGGTCAATATTTGCCTAGGTTAGTAAAGTTTTTATATAAATAATACTTTAAATAGTTTTGTAATCCATTATTTTGGGATTTTGATACTATCTATGATAATAAAATGCTAATTAGACCAGACAGCCGAATCACCTTCCGGGCGTCACTCCAGATATCCTTCTGGATAAAGCCGCAGTGGTGGGGGCCAAGGCAGAGGCAGTTAGGGGCGATGAGGCAGGCAGGCACGCAGAGGTTGTTAGGGGCAATCAGGCAGGCAGGCCAGTGGTCCCACATTGCGAGAGGGATGTCCAACTGCCAGTTTAGGACATCCCACAAGGGGTCCCGGATTGTGAGAGGGTGCAGGCTAGGCTGAGGGCCCCCCCATCACTATGTATGGATTTCATGCACCGGGCCTCTAGTTTTTGTTTATAATGTCAGACTTTTATAAAAAATGCTACGTACAGCAGGTGAAGGAAATTTCGCAAAATAATTTAAATTTTGGAACAGTGGTAGCATAATTTAGATAAATATTCAGCTTCTCAGGGTTACAGACTTCAGTCAACTTTTGCTTGTACATGTAAGCTCTGACATGTATTTATTTTTAGAAAATCAGTCATGGTGTCTTACAGTCATTTAGTAAAAAATTAGATCATGTGAAAAAATAGTAGGTTCTGATTAAATAAATGTTGAGGGAGCATAATCCTGAGTTCAATCCTAAAGAAGCAGATAATGATAATGGAAGTAGATTAGGAAGATTGCCAAAATGGTGGTTTTCAGAATTGTTTAATATAAGGAATATACTATGAAGAAATGAAAAAGAAAAGAAAACTGAAGAAACACAAGCAATTTTTACATGTTTAAAAATGCATCTGTCTTGCTGCTACATTTTCTTACTGCTCTTTTACTTATGCGCTTTTCCCTTTTTTTTCCTTTCCTCTTCTGCTTTTCCAACCCTTCCTCCGCCCCCATCCCAATTTTTAATTGAGCATTGACTGTGCCAGGAAGTATCTCAGGGTGGGTCCTGAGGGGAGGTGAACATTTTAGACATACTTAGATTCTGTATCTTAGAGTTTATCTGACTTCATGGATAATTTAGGTGTTAATTAGGTAATGCCAAAAATTATTTAGTTATAACCTCTGTGTCCTATTAAAAACTTCGGAGAACTGACATTTCAGCTGAATCCCAAAGTCAGTCAAATGACATATACTATATTAAGCACTTATTACATGACAGGCACTGTTTTTCGGTACGTGGGATATAGATTTGAACTGAACGTCGTCCATGTTTTCAAAGATTCTATGTTGAAGTGTCAGCAAACAGACTATAACCATACTATAGTAAATAATTCAACTTCAGATAACGATGCCAATGAGAAATTCTCTAAAGAAAATACAAAATGATAATAGGATAGAGATTATTTAGGAATGATTAGAGAAGGCCACTCCAAGAAGACATTTGAACAATAGTTGAATGATTAGAGATATCCATGAGACAAACTGGGGAGAGAATATTCCAAGTAAAAGGAATATCTAGTGCAAAAGTTGTTACAAAGAGGAATAAGGTAAAAAAATTTTTAAAGGTCATTATCAGTAGGCATAATAAAGATAAGTTGGGGAGGAATAGAGGAAAATAAGGTTGGAGAGGTTTGCAAGCCCATACCATGTAAATCCTTGCAGGCCATTAAAAGAAGTTTAGCTTTTACTCTTTCTGCATTGGGAAACTATTAGAAAATTTTGAACAGGGAGAGACATGAATTCATTTATACTTTAATAAGATTGCTTTGACTGTGTATAGAGGATGGAATTTAGACAGGTGAGACCAAAGCAGAAATACAAGTTAATTTAGTAGAATGGTTGAGATGTGTCAGTGGGTTTGACCTGGCTTTTAGGAGTGGACATAATGATAAATGCTTAAGTTTGATATATATTATAAAGGTAAAGTTAACATTGGGTGTTCATATGTATTGGATAATTGTGAGGTGTTTTGTTTTGTTTTGTTTTATTTTTTGTCTTGAGCAACTCAGTAGATGATGGTGCCATTTACTTGAGGGATAAAGACTTAGAGAGGATCAGATTGGAGGATAGTGGGAAATCAGTAGTTTTGTTTTGACCATGTTAAGTTTTGAGATATTCATCAGACATGGAAGAAGTTGGATATAAATTACTGGAGCTCAGGGGAACAGTTGAGGCCATGTGTCTGATATTCCGTGGAAGATTAATGCACTTATTTTTCTATGTTCTCATAGCATCTTTTATCTCATAGTTTTGTTTATAGCATTTATTGTATTGCTCTTATTGTTTTTATGTCTGTCTTTTCCCACAGTCTGGAGTTTTGTTGTATTTCTCCACATGGTCTCGGCCTCTGGTACAAATAGTTATTTAGTAAATGTTTGATGAATGAGTCATATTTAGTTCCCATCACTGCATTTTGTCAATTTTACCTGTCAAACATCTATCAAATCCATTTTTTTCTGATCCTCATCATTCCTCATTAGGGTCAGTGCCTTTTAAATGGATGTTTTTCTTTTAAGCAGTGGAACTCTTTATTTCAAATAAAATGCCAATGTAAAACCCTAATTATATGGGGGCACCAATTAGGGATTGGGTTCAGAAGTATTAATAAGAGATCCGACTATAATGGCTCAAATATAGAAGTAAAGGTTTCTTTTTCTCACAATGATTAGTTGAGAGTTAGATGGTTTCTGGATTTGAATCAGTGGTTTGACTGACTCAGGCTAGGTTTCTGAGATTCTCTTGGCCTTTGCCTCATGGGGAAAGGAGAGTGATGCTAAATTTAGTCTGAACAGGGACACTAGAATACAAATAGGCACAAATTATGGTGTGATGTTATTGAAGTGTAGGGCAACTTGAACTTATTTTTTTTTAAATATAATAAATTAATTACAGTTTTAAGATATAAGGTGAGTATAAAAACAAGAGTGCCTAAAGGAGATTCATTTTACCATTGTAAAGGAGAACAACTGGTTCATACTCAAAGAATCTGATAGGAACAGAAAAGATGGACAAATCTGGGAGAAGTTACAGAATAAGTAGATTGAAAAGATGTAATAAGGAGACAGATGACTAACTTCCAGCTTGCCATTGTATAGAACTGGCAGGATATTGGTAATGGGAAAATGTGAGGAGTGGTTAGAACTGCAGGAGTAGATCATTAATATTTGTATTATAGCAAATCACAGTCTGAATAGAAAATGATCAGAATGGCTAAAATGGCCACTGGTGGTTTTCTTAGCTTACGGGTAGTGAATATAGAAGGGAAATATTGTCCAGACCCTTTCTTGAACTCTGAAACATGGAGTGGTAACCACAGACTTAAAAGTGGTAATTTAAGGGAATTAATGAAAGTCCTAAAGAGCTATAGTTTATTGGACTTTTAAGTGGCATTAATGTGAAATTTTTAATTGTTGGGAACACTTTATTCCCATAATCTAGCTTTGGTGTCTTTCACCTAATATTATTGTAAAACAGGTAAATTTTATTAAATATCCAGCAATAAAACATTTTTATTTAACTTCAAATCATATGTCACAAATTTATTTGGACACCTTCAGTGTATTATTTTTGACTATTTCATTGCATTAAACAAGCTAATAACTTTTTTTGTTTTTAAGGTACAGCAGGGAAGAACTGGAAATTCAGAAAAGGAAGCAGCACTTCCATCTACAAAAGCTGAGTTTACTTCTCCTCCTTCTTTGTTCAAGAGTGGACTCCCACCAAGCAGGTTAGTGAGATTATCATAACTCAGTTTATTGAAGGCATTGGTATCTTCTCCTTGTATTATGCTATCTATACTAATAAAAGGGTAATTAGACCGGACATCTTCCAGATGTCCTTCTGGACAAAGCCACAGTGGTGGGGGCCGAGACAGAAGTAGTTAGGGGCGATCAGGCCAGCAAGGGAGAGCAGTTAGGGGGCAATCATGCTGGCAGGCAGAGACGGTTAGGGGCAATCAGGCCGGCAGGGGAGCAGTTAGGGGGCAATCAGGCCAGCAGGCAGAGGTGGTTAGGTGCGATCAGGCCGGCAGGCAGGCAGGCAGGTAGGCAAGCGGTTAGGAGTCAGCTGCCCTGGCCTAAACTGGCATGGTCGGACATCCCCCAAGGTTCCCAGATTGGAGAGGGTGCAGACTGGGCTGAGGGACCCCCCCCCTCCCCACCCCCGTGCACGAATTTCATGCACCAGGCCTCTAGTTTTAAATATAAAAGCTCTGAATGTGCTACCAAAAAAACTGAAAGCATTATATTTTGTTTCAGTACAAAATGAATTCATTTAGAAAAACTTACTTGGTGCTGGCCTTTCTAAAAAAATATAAACAAGTGAGAAATGAAGTATAGTATATAGTTATATGTGTGTGTAGAGACAATTTTACATTCAGGAGAGGTGGTGCTTAGTATTCTTATATAAAGAACTAGTGACCAGTCACGTGAAATTACACAAGAACCGGCACCTCTCCCCCCCGCGCCATGGGATCGCCCTGAGTCCTGGAGTGCTGCCCTGATACCCTGCCTCCAGGCCGCTGCAGCAGCTGCCAGGCCCCGCTCCTGCGGCGCGCATGCGAGGCTGTGGAAACACTGGCAGAAGTCGCGTAAAGCAGCCCCTGGGACCCCATGGCATGCGTGTGAAGAGCCGTGGAAACCCCGGCTGAAGCTGGACGGAGCAGCCTCTGGCCCTGCCCCATGCTGCCCCGCTTGCACTGTGCACACCACCATCTTGTGACGGCATTATGGTGTGATGGTTAATTTGCACATTACCACTTACTTATGTAGGATTATTGGACTACCTTAAATTCGGATCTATTCTCCTAAAGGCATTTTACTGATTTTTAGTAACATATTGTAGAAATTTCACTCTGGGAGATGTTTCATATTAAAAACTTGTTCTTTCTTTCCTTGGTTTGTTGTGATAATATCTAACTTTTAAGTTCCTCAAGGTATCAATTGTAAGAGGTAAATATGCTGGAAGATGTCCTTTTAATTTATACATGATAAATAGCTAGCCTATTAGCAGGAAAATAGTAAAGGATTAGATAAGACTAAGGAAGTTCGATGTTAGCAGTTTAATGTGTTAGATTTAACACATTAAAAAACTTGACTTAAAAAAAAAATATATGGTGATAATCAGAGGGAAAGGGGACTGGGGGGAGGTAGGAGAGGGTAGAGGGAGGTAAAAAAGAAAAAAAAAAAAAAAACTTGACTTAAATCAGTTATTTCTTTGAGCCTGAAAATTAGTTAATAACCCAACTATTACTAGTTCTTAGCCAGATCATTTACCTTTTGTGTTACTTGTTTGTATTTATTTTATACAGTTCTCTGTTTTGTTATTCTGCAATTATGAATTGCTGTGAGATTATATTTTATAATATACAAATGTAGGAAGAGACCTTATGTAGTTTAACCCTGAAATAGTTTCTTGAAACTTTTAGCTAAAATTAAATGTCACAAAGCCATTGGAATTTGACTATCTCTTCTCATCTTAATTACTGGTGATAGCCATTTCCAAATATGATTATTTAAACTAAATGCAGTTTCATAAAATGTTTGGCTAAGAACTTATGATCCAGAGAAATATTGATTCTTTTAATATGTGGTATTCTTTTTTTGTTTTTCATATTTTAAAAGAAATCAATTTTCATCCATTGAATTTATGGTATTCTACAGTGTAGAGTGATGTTAAGAGCTTAGACTCTAGAGCCCAAACTTTAAATTCTGGCTTTGTTGATTTACTAGCAATGTGTCCTTGGGCAGATCTCCTAATCTTGTTCTTTCATTTTCTGATCCATAAAACATAGTAATAGTGCTTCCCTTACAGGGTAGTTATGTATATTAAATGGATTAATTTTTGTGAAGTGTTTTAGAACAGTGGTACATCCATACATAGTAAATAAATACTCTATGGATGTAAATACGCTATTATTATAATTAAACTAAACTATTTAAAAATCAGTAGCAGTTTTTCTGTACTTTGCCTACCTCTCCCTCCCCCCACTCCCCTTTTTTTAAACTTGGGCTAGATTATATAGAGCATTATAAGGGCTTTGGTTTTCCTATAAGTGAAATGAATGGCGTGTTACCAGCAGATTTTGAGCAGAGGAATGAAATAATCTCTTTTAGGTTTTTAAAGTCTCAACTGCTATATTAAGATCAGACTACAGATATATTAAGGGCAGAAACTGGGAGGCTGGTTAGACAGTTATAATGATTATCTAGGCAAGGGATAATGGAACTTGGACCAGTGTAATAATGGTGCAGATGATGAGAAATAGCCAGATATTGGATACATTTCTAGAGGTATACCAGTAAAAGATCGTGTACATCTTTTATACTGAGATGGAAATGACTACAGGAGGGGTCATTTTGCAGGGAGAAGACTGAAAGTTCAGTTTAGGGCAGTGGTCAGCAAACTCATTAGTCAGCAGAGCCAAATATCAATAGTACGACGATTGAAATTTCTTTTGAGAGCCAGGTTTTTTAAACTTAAACTAATAGGTAGGTACATTGTTATTAACTTAATTAGGGTACTCCTAAGGCTTAAGAAGAGCCACACTCAAGGGGCTAAAGAGCCGCATGTGGCTCGCAAGCCGCAGTTTGCCGACCACTGGTTTAGGACATAGTAAAATTGAGATGCCTATTAGATGTGCAAGTGGAGAATTTACGTAGCAAGTACATAATATGGATCTGGAGTAGAGATGAAAGGTATTGGCTGGAGATACAAATTTGGAAGTGACCAGTGTTTAAATAGTGCGAGATGAAACTGAATCAGATTTCAGAAGAGGTAAATATTGATAGAGAAGTGGTCAGAGGGTAAGGCTTTGAGGCACTCTGAGGTCAGAAAAATAAGGATGAGCCAGAAAGAGGAAGACCAACAGAGAAGAATGATTATTGAAGTTGGAAGCAAACCCAGTGTATATCTTAAAAAGGATCCATTTCAAAGTAGGAGGAGTGATTACATCAAATAATACTTATTTTTTTTTTCCAACTTGGTTTTTTTTTTTTTTTAATTATTAGTTAAGG
>NW_006286303.1:2886815-2898029 GCF_000327345.1 Myotis davidii | reverse complement strand
GTCTCCAACCGTCCTTTTTTTCCTGGGGGTCCTCGGTCTTTCCTAGCTGCAGACAGTCTCTCAGCTGAAAATCCTCTGCCTATTCGGGCTGTATGTTACCCGTTTCAGCTGCTCACCCATATCTGCTCCAGGAGAAGGCACAGGACACGTCCGTTTATACCTCCGCCATTTTTTCCCCTCTCCAATAATACTTATTGACTAAGAAGAAGAATACTGAGATGACTTTTGGATTTTAAATGTAGTGGTCATTAATGATCCTTCCCAGAATCATTTTCAGTAGTATAAGGTGAAGATTTGGGGAAGAAAAAAAAAGATTTTTTTGGATTCAAGAGAGAATGGGAAGAGAGGAATTAGAGTGAGAAAATAGGATCATTTTTTAAGGATTTTTTTTTTTTTTTGAGAGGAGGGCATTATCTGGAGGGAAATGTGAGGTTAGCAGAAAGCTTTTTTTCTAATGAAAGAAATTACAGCATGTTTGTACACTTAGAAGAATGAGTTACTAGAGAATGGAAAGTTGTTAGGCAGTGACCTTAAGGTCAGAGAAGATGGGATGTAGTATGCAAGTGGAGAGATTATCCTTAAGAAGGAGCGTGGACAATTCACTTACAATAACAGAAGGGATAGTAGGATATGGTGAAGGCACTGTGTAGATAATGGTGATGGGAATAACGGAAAATTCTCTTGTTATTGTTTCAGTGTTTTGTCAGCAGCAGAGATACAGGCTTATCTGGTAAAAATGAGGATTTGTGGAAGGGGTGTTCAGTGTTTGAGAAGAGAGGAGGAATGTTTCCTTGTTACTAGATTCAGGTTTTGGTTTTTGGCCGGAATATTATGTAAGTGATGTTTTGTCCTCACCACATCATCCTGGAGGTACCTGATGTCACTTTGTCCCATTAATAGTGACTAGAGGCCTGAAGTAGTCATTTGGAGGTGAATAAACTAGGGAAAGGAGTAGGATTTCTAGGCAGTATCTATAGAGAAATGTGGAGTCAAGAGAGTATTTTTATTTCAAGATGGGAGAAATTACAGCATTATATATGCTGATAGCAATGAGTTAGTAAAGTGAAAAATTGATGACATGAGGGGAAGAGATAACATTTCCAGCTTTTCTTGAGGTTAATGGCCATGAGTTTAAAATAAGTCATTTTGCTCTGGTGTGTTTCTCTTGCCCTTGTTAGGTATTCATGTGTTTATGAAGAGTAGCTACTGTTGGATTTTACAGAGGTTGAGATTATATCAGGGGATATGCAGGGACAAGGAAGGTGAGAGTGTACTTGAGGGAGGGAGTGTCTTGATGGACCATGGATCTAAGGAGAGATGGGAGACAGTGGTGGGTAAGGGACAGTATAAAGGAAATGAAGAAATGATAGAAAAATTAGCACTTTTACTAAAAAAAATGGATAATTACCAACACAATCTATAGAAACATACCTAACATGTTACTTTTGTATGTAAAGAATAGTACCCATTTTTAATTAGGAAAGTTTGTTTTCTGGATTCTTCTGCTCAAAAGGATACTTTTCAGCGATTGTGAAGTATTCCCCTGAATAAAAATATTTTTTATTTATTTATTTTTTTATTTTTAGGGAAATTAGACATCTTTGAAGTAATAAAATTTTATTGACTATAGGGAGAAGACAGTAATGCCATTTAATACATAACGCATCCATAAATTTTGGCAATTATCCTCTATGGAAGTTCTTTCCTTTTTGATTTAGGATTCAGTCTAGGATCACTTACTAGCTTTTTTATCTCTTCTTTCTTTTTTAATCTGGGACAGCATCTCAGACATTCTTTGTATTTGTTGACATTGATTGTGAAGAGTGCATTCCAATTGTTTTGTTGATGTTTCCTTGTTACTAGATTCAGGTTTTGGTTTTTGGCCGGAATATTATGTAAGTGATGTTTTGTCCTCACCACATCATCCTGGAGGTACCTGATGTCACTTTGTCCCATTAATAGTGACTAGAGGCCTGATGCACAAAATCCGTGCACGGGGTCAGGGAGAGGTCCCCCAGCCCAGCCTGCACCCTCTCCAATCTGGGACCCTTGGGGGATCGGGTCTAAACCAGCAGTCGGACATCCTTCTCACAATCCTGGACCACTGACTCCTATGGTTGCCCCAATGCAGCCTGCTGTTCAGTCATTTGGTCGTCCCTCACTAACCCTCCTACCAGCCTGGTCGCCCCACGCAGCCTGCTGTTCAGTCATTTGGTCGTCCCTCACTAACCCTCCTGCCGGCCTGGTCGTAGGCAGCCATCTTGTGAGGGCGTGAGGGTTAATTTGCATATTACCGCTTTATTATATAGGATGATAACTTTAATAACTTATTTGTGGTGGTGTCCTTTGAATTTCTGCACCCTTAGTTTTCTCTGTGTATTTAATAAATAATCTGAGGAGATCACGTAAATATATCCTGTTTCTCTTTGAAGTTTCCAGGAATTTTACTATCCATTGACCATTTTTGCTTTCTAAATTATTAATGTAATGGCTCAAATAGGGATTATCTAACTCTGTTATTTCTCTTATATTTATTAATTGGCATTCTATTTTAACAATGAGCTCTTATCTCCCACACTTATATTTATCAGTCAAATGTATTTTTATTTTATGCATGAGAAAGCATGTATGTGGCTTTTTTGTATGTGTGGTGTATAAACTACATATATGATTCATACATACTGTAATTGATACTCAAATTGTTTCAGATTTGGTCCATGGGGGCCTCTTCAAACTAGCTCCTGTTACCTGTTGATATGTCCCTTCCTTTTTTTTTTAATTTTTTTATTTTAATATTTTGGCATGACCAGATGTTCCAGGCTTATCTTGTAACTTCCCTACCCCTTCCCTGGAAGTAGCCATTTCTTAAAGGCACTCTGATGCCTTTTAGTGGGAAATGGTCATTAGAAAACAACATCTTGCCATTGTTTATGCTCATTCCACTGGGGTGTTGTTATTTCCAGATCTTTTCAGCACCCAGAGCTAGAAAAAAACCCAAGCAATTTCAATATGAAATTTGCCATGTGTATATTCTATTTATAAATTTTAATTATACAATCATCATGTTTCTTTTTCAAAATTTGACACTACAAAGTTCTACTTTTCTTTTCCTAGTGCATTTCCCTTTTCCTGCAGTGAAAACGTAGTTTCCAACAACTTCAATATTTCTCATTTGCTTCATTTTATAATACGTACAAAATACATTACAACATCCACACCTACCATTACAAAACCAAGAGTTCAAGATATCTTTGCAATTCTTTTTTTATATTGAGGTTATATAGTCAAAATACTGTGTTCGAAAGTTTCCTTCAGAGTGATTATATTAATCATTTAAAAATATAATTTGATCCATTGCTTCTGTTTGTATTCAGTATTTGCATTTCTTTTTCTTCATGCTTATTGACATGTTTGCTTTTTACATACATAAAACATTTAACATAGTTCCAAAGCAAGGCTATTCAAAGTATACTCAGATTTGTCACTCTTCTATTTCTTTCACTTTTGTCAATAATCAGTTTCATTTCATTTAGTTTCTGGTTTATTCTTTGTGTTGGTGTTTTTATACATAAACAGATACATAAATATATGTATATTTTAGAATCTTTTAAAGAGTTAAAATACTTTGAATTTTTATGAAATACTTACTAGTATAGGTTTTTATGAAACATATCAGTGTTACTGTTAACTGGTTACCCTAACAATACTTACACCTTATTAAAGAATATAGGAAGAGGAGAAGAATATGGGGAAAGAAATACCGAAATTTTGAATAAGATTTTGTGAAACTGCATTACTTAATGTTATCTATAATAATAAAAGCATAATATGCTAATTATATTGGACAGCCGAATGACCTTCTGGATGTCATTCCAGACATCCTTCTGGACGAAGCCGCGTGGTGGGGGCCGAGGTAGAGGCAGTTGGGGCAATCAGGCAGGCAGGCAAACGGTTAGGGATCATTAGGCAGGCAGAGTGGTTAGGGGCCAGCGGTCCAGGATTGCGAGAGGGATGTTCAACTGCCGGTTTAGGCCTGACCCCTTGGATCGCCATTCAGACATCCCCTGAGGGGGAACAATCCCCCCCCCCCCCCCAACGAATTTCATGCATCAGGCCTCTAGTGAATTCATAAAAGCTCAGAAATTTATTTCTCGGCTACATATTACAACCTGAAGAATGTATTCGTTCTTTTCTGCATTTTTACATGCTACCATCAATGTGAAATATTTCTAAAAATATTCTGGAGTTAATAAAATGTTGATGACACGTTTATATTTAAACACTGTTAGTTGTCTTAGTACCACAGCAAATATTTTGTGTGACTTGAAGAGAATGAAACTATAGGAATATAATTAAGGATATTAGAAAAATCATGTTAAGGGGGGAGATCAGAGGCAACAATATATAAGAAAAAAACATAGAAAATTTATCTCACCAGAAACAGCACCTCTTCTCAGTCTCAGACAAGTTCTGCCTCCAGAAAAGCCAATTCAAGCGTTGGGAAGTGGCAGGATCGATATGGGAGGGCTGAATCACCTGATCTAAGGTAAGGATCTTTATAAACATTGGATACTCTTTGATGTTTAGATCATCAGTATTGTTTTGTCTTATTGGTAAGATGATAAATTTCTATTAGACTGTGCCATGTTTTTACTCCATAAGTTATGATATTTTAGTATAGTATTGAGGGCTTAAGTTGCTTTATAAATAAGGCCTTACCACCTCATGTAATGCTTCTCATCTCTCCAGCCTCAAAAAAAAAAAAATTATCTTTTTTGTTGAAAATATTATGTCTCCCTTTTTCCCTTCATTGACCCCCTTCCTCCCCCCATCTGCCCCCTGCACCCCTCCACCTAGGCCTTAATCACCCTTTTTTCTCTGTCCATGGGTTATGCGTATATACATATAAATCCTTGGGTTAATCTCTCCCTACCCTCATCCCACATGGAACTGTGCTAATGGGTGCTCAGTAAATGTCTTTCTCCCCCTTGCTGCAAGTTTAATTCTTCTTTTTACTCCATAAGTTATGATATTTTAGTATAGTATTGAGGGCTTAAGTTGCTTTATAAATAAGGCCTTACCACCTCATGTAATGCTTCTCATCTCTCCAGCCTCAAAAAAAAAAAATTATCTTTATTGCTGAAAATATTATGTCTCCCTTTTTCCCTTCATTGACCCCTCTCCTCCCCACATCTGCCCCCTGCACCCCTCCACCTAGGCCTTCATCACACTATTGTCTCTGTCCATGGGTTATGCGTATATACATATAAATCCTTGGGTTAATCTCTCCCTACCCTCATCCCACATGGAACTGTGCTAATGGGTGCTCAGTAAATGTCTTTCTCCCCCTTGCTGCAAGTTTAATTCTTCTTTCTCATAATGCACCCTATTTAAAAATCCCTGGGTGCTTTTCACTGTTTGTTGGAGAAATTTACCTTCTGAGTCAGTATTTAGGAGCTATAAAATTGGACTCCACTGATTCTTTCCAACCTTTATATCCCAACTGCAGTGCATAAATATGCTAATAGTAAGTGGATCTACCAGCTATCCTAGAAAATGCTATTTCCCTTATTGTTGCTATGCTTTCACTCATGATCCACCCATCATAAAATTTTGGTTTGTATTCTGAATCTTACATTTACAGAGTCTGCAGCCTTGGATGGTATTGTAAACTCTCTGAGCCTGTAAAATGGGAATAATAATTTTTATTCTAAGGGATGTAGTGAGAAGTAAATATGAAAGTGCAATGCCAGCAGTAATAAGTCTGACCAATTATACTTAACTTGGCTTAGAAATACAGACTAAAATACTTTTCTAATTTGCTATTTTAAGTCTTAAACAATGATGGTATATTGGGGGATGGGGAAAGTATTATGTTCTCGTTATAGAATTTTAAGCTTTCTTCCCGGGCAGCTTGATGTTAGATGCTTTTAATTATTTTCATTTGCAGACTTTAAAAAACATAAATTATGATTAGATATCTTTGATTATAACATGTAAAAGAAAAGTAGGGAGAGGAAAGAAACATCAAAATTTTATTTTTGGGGGGAGGGAGTCTTTATTATATATTCCTCATGAGTAATAGGAATTTCTAGTCAAACTTGCTTTGATTGGATTTCTTGTTAGGAGATAATAAGCTTAGACATTCTCAAAAGCGGGTATTTGTCTCAAGGTCAAAAATATTTTCAACCTTTTAAAGGCTATCTAAACTATAAGTATAGTAGTTTATGCAGATAGAAATACACAGGGTAGGGTAGAAGGTTTTCAGTTGTGAGTGTGCAAAACTCACAACTTATTCTTATATTATTATTTATTAATTATTATATTGTTTTCATACAAGCAGCTATAAACCTACTTTTGTCCCACTCTGTATTATCTATATTCTTAGAATAGTGTCAATTGCATGTGTTGCTTTAACAGGTTATAGAATGAAAACTTGTATATATTACTATTATTTTAAAAGTACCAATTGACATTTGTTCAGATATATACAGTATTGAATTATCTTGGTTTTTATGTTTTATATTTTTTTTTATTGATTGATTTTTAGAGGGAGAGAGAGAGAAAACAAAGCAAAACATTGCTTCATTGTTCCACTTATTTATGCATTCATTGGATGTTTCTTGTTTGTGCCTGAACAGGGGTCTAACCCACAATCTTAGTGTATCAGGATGATTGCCTAACCAACTGAGTTAGCTGGACAGAACCTTTATCTTAGTTTTTAAAACTAAAATTCTGCTTGAAGAACCAATGGAAATTTCTAGAGTTATTTTAAAGAAAAGTTAGATCTGATGAGTGTGGAGTGGAGTCTATAGTCTATGAATCTTTCCACCTTTAGTATTTCTGTGGAACCCCAAAGTTTAATAGCAGTGCTTATAGTATAATTTCTATCTATATAATAAAGATGTAATATGCAAAAGTTGGTTATGCCATGAAGTGTAATGACTGACCACGTAACAACTGGATCACAGATTAGCAGGAGGGTGGGGCAGCAAGCTACAAGTGGGTGGCAGAGAGCTACAGGAGAGAGCAGGGCAGCAAGCTATGAGGAGGGCATGGGGGGGCAGAGGGAACTACAGGAAGGTGGGGCAGCGGGCGGAGAGCTACTGGAGGAAGGCCGTGAGCTACTGGTGCACGGATTTGTGTGCAGGGCTACTAGTACTATCTAATAAAAGAGTAATATGTAAATTAACCATCACTCCATTACAAAGATGGCGGCACCCATAGTGGCAGGGGCAGGATGCTGGCAGTGTTGCCCTGGTAACGTGAGTCCAGCGGCTGTGCCCTGGCCATGTGGCAGGAGGGGAGGGGGCTTCTGGCCAGAGCAGCCTCGGGCCGGAGCGTGGGATGTTGGCTGCACGGAGAAGGGGAGGGGCTCCGGCTGCGCTGCAGGAGGCGAGGGACCTCAGGCCATAAGTGGAAGCTGAGAGTGCAGGGACACCAGGAATGCTGGGAATCATAGTTCTGATGGCGGCCCCTGGACTGGAAGCGGAAGCCGAGAGCGCAGGGAGCACTAGGAATGCTGGGAATCGTGGTTCTGGTGGTGGACACGTTTCACGATCTCCTAGACAAGCAGTTCTCAACCTGTGGGTCGTAACCCCTTTGGGGATTGAACGACCCTTTCACAGGGGTCGCCTAAGACCATCAGAAAACACATATATAATTACATACTGTTTTTGTGATTAATCACTATGCTTTAATTAGGTTCAATTTGTAACAATGAAAATACATTCTGAATATCAGATATTTACATTACGATTTATAACAGTAGCAAAATTACAGTTATGAAGTAGCAACGAAAATAATTTTATGGTTGGGGGTCACCACAGCATGAGGAACTGTCTGAAAGGGTCGCAGCATTAGGAAGGTTGAGAACCACTGTCCTAGACACTCAAGCGAATTGAGCCTGAAGCAAGTTACTGTTCCAGGTAGGGGATGAAGGGAAAGCAAAGGTGAGAGACTTAAGTCAGTGTCGAGGAAAAATTAAAAGGAAGATATCCTGTAGTTTCTAGGAAATATCTACCAATGGAGAAAAAAAAAAAGCTCTATTATTCTGTGAGCACCAAACCAGACTGGGCTGGGGTCTCATACAATTTGCTCATGATTGCAAAGACAGACAGAAACTTATCTCTTTCGCGTACTCAGGCAGATACAATGCATGACATGCACGTTTCCATGGAAGAGGACTTAACAGCACCATTTGCTATACTCCGTTTGACAAGTCACCTTTTTGGTGGCCATCTGTGTTAATTAATTGCCATAATCAAGAGTAAAAATTAAAACTTTTTTATCTCTATGACAGGCACTTCCTTACAACTTGGGGCAAGTCACCTATCTATAATAATAAAAGTGTAAGGTGAGGTGCAGTGAGGCAGGCAGGCAGAGGCAGTTAGGGGCCATCAGGTAGGCAGGCAGAGGCAGTTAGGGGACATCAGGTAGGCAGGCAGAGGCAATTAGGGGTGATCAGGCAGGAAGGCAGGAAAGCAGGTAGAGGTGGGTAGGGGCGATGAGGCAGGCAGGTGAGCAGTTAGGGGCGATGAGGCAGGCAAGCAGAGTGGTTAGGGGCAATCAAGCAGGCTGGCAGGCAAGTGGTTAGGAGCCAGTGGTCCTGGATTGTTAGAGGGTGCATGCAGGATTGAATGACCACCCCGTGTGCGCGCTCCTCCCCTCCCCTCCCCGTGCGTGAATTTCGTGCACTGGGCCTCTAATATATAATAACTAACTCTATTATTATAGCACATAGTACATAATGAAACACGGAATTCATATTTAATCTGTTCAATGATGTGGACAAGCAATTTACTGATCCGAAAAGGGGCAGACAATAAGCTTTCATTTTCATCATGCTACTATTGGTAATGCTATTTTTTTATATAAAGAATAGCTATTTTCTTGAACTTATATCTGTTTCATGGCATAAGTACTAGATTTGTATATTAGAATTAGTTTGGTGCACGTGTGAATTAAGGACAGTCCTCTAAAATCTCTAGGCCTCTGTTTCTACATTTGTAGAATGATAGAGCTCTAGGCTGTGTTATCTGGAAGGCTTTATTGATCCTGAAATTTTATTTTCTGGCTAGTCCCTGGTTTACATGGAAAATGGGATCTGAGAGATTAGGGAATTTAGCCAAATTCCTGGCTAATTAAGAGGCAAAGTCAGGGCTAGAGTCTTACGTTTTCAGGCTTTAATATCTGCAGTTCAGGCAAGTTGACTCATAAGTAGAGACATAGAAATACTTTAAAAATCCATTATTTTTAATGTAATTTTAAACTTTACATTTGTTTCTTTTGCTAGTATTATTTTAACATCTGGAAATCCTTTTATATCAATTATTTGACTTAGAAATTTTTACTTAGAATAGTTGCTTTTGGTACAGTAGTTTTTCTTCAAATAAGATAGTTTACAGAGGAAATATTCTCGAATCTGAAAGTGATACATTGCAGTACTTACACTACATAATCCACCTCCCACCCCCTATAAAAATGATACTTTGGGAACAAAACTATTCATTCTGATTTTCTGATTAGTCTCAGGAAATGTAGGTAGTAATAAATTTGAGGCTGTACTTTTCACTTTATGTTATTGAAAATTAAAAATAAAACCTTTAGATAAAAGGTAGTTTTCATTTTTTAGATGGTATAAACATACACACACACACACTTATAAGGTAGAAAATGAGATTCCAGCTCTTAATTAATGTGGAGTATTTTTTGAGTATTGCTTAAGTCTCTTTGTAAAGAGCAATTAAATAATGGTTGAGATCCTTTTCATAAGTTACTATACAGTAAAACCTCGATATAGTGGACTAATTTGGGTGAGAGGGGTGTTGTTACAGGTGAAGTCATAAAGTTGGTTTTCCAAACATGTATGTTAACAAATGGACAAATTAGTTTACCTATGTAGACATGTTTGTGTAATTGAAGTTAAGTATGTATTTAAAGTTTAGTTTTATAGAAAAGTTTTCTGTATGTATTACTATAATTTTAAATTTATACTGAATAGGTCTAGTAAATGCGTGCCTTCACAAGTCACCATGAGTAAACAAATGCACACAGCTGAGGCATCGCTTAGTGCAAAACTACTGCAGAAAGTCATGCCACCTGACAGCAGAACCATTACCACCCAAGATAAGGTGTGATCATGTGCTAATCATTCTCCAACATTGTTTCTGAGCGGTTACTCTTGGATTTAAATATGTAGACTTGTTGTAAACATGTAATATTTATTTATGTCAGCAAAATTGCTACAGTGTTTTTTCTTAACATATGGCCTATTTGCTAAAATTTGTTAAAAATAATGAATTAATAATAAAAAATAACCTGTTAATTTAATTATAAGCAAATCTTGCTTAAAAGCATTTTAAAATTAATAGGGTGTTAATTTTCACATATAACATATGGACTGGAAATTTTGTTAAATCCGAAGTACATTAAATTGAGGTCTGCAAAATCACGGGTTTACTGTGCTTGGTGACTTGGGCTTATGTTGTTCTTGTTCTTATTTAAAACAGTATTTTTCAAACTTTGTTTATTGGTGTTTTGCAAGCTAACTATGTGTATGTAACAATGGCATTTTATTGGTGCAATTTTGTGTTATAAATTCAGATTTGTGACTTAAGCCAATTACTAAGAAGAATGAAGCCATTTTAGTGAACACAGTATGAAATTGGCAATATGGATGATTACTACACTTATAATGTACAGTTTATTTCTTTGTTTTGTTTTCATTTTATAATATCAAATTCTGATCCTCTCAGGTAATTAGTTACAGAGTCACCGTTTTTTTAAGCATGTTTATCAATGTCAGTGCTTTTTAACTGATCGGATTCTTGAAAGAGGAATAGTAAAATTGTTTTTTGATGTAGAACCACTCAAATGTGCTTGCATTCTTATAATACAAACTTGTAGTGATAAAACTACCGTATTTGCCGGCGTATAAGACGATTTTTTGGCCCTGAAAAATATGCCTCCAAGTGGGGGGTCGTCTTATACGCCAGGTACACTTCAGATAGACTGCCCATAGTGCTTGCCCCGTGCCATAGTGGCCTCCCGATGCCCGCCCACTTCATTCCACATACCGTTCAGGCATCAGCAGCGCTGCTGGGTGTATGCTCGGCTGTTATGCGATTTTGTTGTTATGCGATTTTACCACACTCGCAAAATCGCACACAGCCGACCATACACCCAGTATGATAGCGCAAAATCGCGAATCGC
>NW_006286303.1:2882938-2886453 GCF_000327345.1 Myotis davidii | reverse complement strand
TTAAAATGTTAAAATCAAATCTGATATTGTTTTACCTTTTATTTGGTGTGTGGAAGGTGTGCGGAAGAGGGGGTAGTCTTATACGGCGAGTATATAACAAACTCTGTATTTTGAGTGGAAATGTTAGGGGGTCGTCTTATACGCCCAGTCGTCTTATACGCCGGCAAATACGGTAGATGTTAAAAGAACATTATATTTAAGAGAGACCTTTACATCTGTTCTTACACCAATTACTATTATGTATTGATGAAATAATGCACCGAAGAGATGCACCTGTACCTGTATAGCATTTGATTGGTCACTCTGCATTTTACTATATTGTGCAGCTTATAAGATTTTATGTGATTAGACAAAGGAAGGCCTTTATTTTTAAACATTTCACTGCAGAATATCATTTCCTATCAATGATACATTTAAAAATGAAGTTAAGTATAAATATGGTAGATAAAGCTTCATTCCATGCTCTGCACAAAAATGAGCACACTTGACTACCCAATGAGCACATTTTACGGTTTTTTGTTTGTTTTTGATATAGCTTAAAAAGTAAACATTTCAAAAATTCAGGCCCCAGAAAATTAGCATAGAAAATAATTCTTGTTGAAGAAGGGAAAAGTTTTGGAGTTGTTCTTATCTGAGCCTGAATCCTGATGCTGGTACTTTACTGCACAAACGAGCCTTTTTCCATATCTGTAAAAATGAAACTAATTGGGTGCATACCTTACTTGCAACCTGCTTGTGAATTAAATAAAGTAAAAACTTGGTTCTTGAACTTAACTAGTTCCGGAATGCTGTTTGAGAAGTGATTTGTTCAAAAACTGAATCATTTTTTCCCATTGAAAATAATGTAAAGTGAATTAATTCCAGACCCCTAAATGATTCCCTGTTTAGTCTTTCTTATATATTGTACATGTTATCTCCCCTTGGCTCTGATTTTTGTCACTTAAAATTTCTGTTTTATCTCTGTAAGCAGCTCTAATACCCTTTCTGGTACATCAGAATTATCAAAATACTAGAGGCCCGATGCACTAAATTCATGCATGGGTAGAGTCCGTAGGCCTGGCCTGCGATAAGGGACGATCTGTGGGGCAACTGGCGGCGTGATTCAGTGGGGGGGCCACCGCTGGCACCTGCCTCTGTGGAAGGCGAGACTGGTGGGGTGCTTGGGGGGCAGTGCAGGCCTGCTCACGATTGGGGTGTGGGGAGGCGCTGGTACCTGTCTTGGCTTGCCTGGGGCCTGCAGGCTGGGAACAGCTCCTGTGTTGAGTGTCTGCCCCCTGGTGGTCAGTGCGCAACATAGCGACTGGTTGTTCAACCAGTCGTTTTCACCATTTGGTCGATGTGCATATTAGGCTTTATTATGTAGGATGACATTTTAATTTAATTATATTATAGCTTCAGAGGTGTTTTCATTTTCATCTGTGCCAGAAGGAAAGGTAGATCCTCTTGAGAACATTCACTGCCTATATTACACTGTAGATTAATGAAATTAGATATCATGTAACTAGTTTGTAAATTTCAGCTTTGTGTACTGTATGATTGAGTTCAGTATAAGGAAGATAATCTTGATAGCCACATTAGCTGTCTGCCCTACTGATCAAATTTGTAAGCTCAGTTCAATTTGTGCTGTGTGGAAATCCAAGTTATAAAAGATCCTCATTATGAAGCTCTACTACATCTTTTATGTATTGAAATAAAAAGTTCTACATCAAAAACTTTCATGGAATAATACAGTTGAATACTTTTTTCGAATAGCATCAGAATAACATTGAATTAATTACTCATCTGTATTACTATGTACTCTGTTTCTTTAGTACGGGGGTCCTCAAACTTTTTAAACAGGGGGCCAGTTCACTGTCCCTCAGACTGTTGGAGGGCCGGACTATAGTTTAAAAAAAAACTATGAACAAATTCCTATGCACACTGCACATATCTTATTTTGAAGTAAAAAAACAAAACGGGAACAAATACAATATTTGTATTTGCATGTGGCCCGTGGGCTGTAGCTTGAGGACCCCTGCTTTAGTACATGCTTATGTATCTTTCATAAAATGTTTCTAAACAAAATGGTAACCTTCACATTTCTGATTAAGGTACATTAATCTTCTATACTAATAAAAGGGTAATATGCTAATTAGGCCAGGAGACCTTCCAGACATCCTTTCGGACAAAGCCATGGTGGTGGGGCCGAGGCATAGGCGGTTAGGGTGATCAGGCCAGCAGGGGAGGGTAGTTGGGGGCGAGCAGGCTGATAAGGGGAGCCAGTTGGGGGTGAGCAGGCCTCGATCAGGCCTGTGGGGGGTGGTCAGTTGGGGGTGATTAGGCCGGCGGGGGGAGCCATTAGGGGTGATCAGGCCAGAAGGCAAGAGAATTGGTGTTGATCAGGTCGGCAGGCAGAGTGGTTAGGGGCGATCAGGCAGGCAGGCAGGCGAGTGGTTAGGAGCTAGCGGTCCTGGATTGCGAGAGGGATGTCCAACTACTGGTTTAGGCCCGATTCTTGTGGGACCCAGAGGGGTCCCAGATTGGAGAGGATGCAGGCCGGGCTGAGGGACACCCTCCAATGCATGAATTTTGTGCACCGGGCCACTAGTTTGTGTATAACAGTGCCTGGGCATTGGTTGCGTCCGCATGCACCCAGCCCAGGGCTGGGGGCTGGAGCCTGCAACTAAGGTATGTGTCCTTGACTGGCACCAAACCCGGAACCCTTTAGTTTGCAGGCCAATATTCTACCCACCGAGCCACACCAGCAAGGCCTACTTTTATAAACTTTTAAAGATAGAACTGTTTATAACAAATAGAGATGAAGAGAAATTCATCTAATTTGTATTAATTTTCATTACCTGTTCCTACAAGTTACTTCTGTATCTGAAGCATATATACTTCTATGAAGTCCTTACATATACTAAATGGCTTTTAACATTTTTTAAAAAAATTTAACTTACTAGATTTACCTATTGAATTTGCAGCATTTTGTGGTAGACTATTTTCCATCTACTCATATACTTTAATGGATTGTAAATACAGTTGGAGGTGTGGCAGACATGAGTTTTTCTGACTAAAGGCAAGTTATCAGAAATGTAAAACTGCTTCCCTTTTTGTGCTTTCTAATGCTCGGAACAAGTCACTAAGGAAAATACCCTTTGTGTATCAAAATAAGTATTTCTTTTTAGGCCCTTTTGGGGAATTTCTAAAAGTTTTTGTAATAGAACTGTGTTACGTGTTATAATTATAGTGGCACAAATTTTTTATTTTTATTTTATTTTTTTCCTCTTTTTTATTTTATTTTATTTTTTTAGTCATATTGTTCTTTTCATGTGTTTCCTATCATATATTAATACCAAAACTATCCAGCTATTTTGTAATTTTACTACTTATTTTCTGGAACCCTCTCCCAACTATGATGTAAATTTCACTAACGCACATGCATGGTCATATTATTTGTCATTGTATCCAATTTCTTGAATAGGGTCTGACTCAAAGTAGTTCTATAGTAAGCATTTCTGGAATGACCAAGAGTG
>NW_006286303.1:2869282-2882117 GCF_000327345.1 Myotis davidii | reverse complement strand
TTGGTAGTCTAGTTTCATTTTCTTGCATATATCTGTCCAATTTTCCCAACACCATTTATTGAAGAGACTATCCTGGCTCCATTGTATGTTCTTGCCTCCTTTGTCAAATATTAATTGAGCATATTGGTTCGGGCCGATTTCTGGGCTCTCTATTCTATTCCATTGATCTATATGTCTGTTCTTGGTGGCACAAAATTTTTATTTCCATTTGTTTATTTAGCATTTGCTACCTAGTTCAGTTCCACAAGGATAAATTCAGTTGGGTACTATTAAAAAATAGTACATTTAGAAGAAAACCTATAAAAATACTTAAATCTGACATCATCATTGAATGTGTTGACATAAGTTTATTAATAAGATTTTGTGTTTATGACAAAGCAAATTAGGGAAATCTAATTAACTGAAGTGTTTTCAGTGTGTATTGCATGCTGATTTTATTTTAAAGTATTTTGCAAAGGGTTTTAGATTTATTTCTCACTTGATATTTGGTTATTTTTAACCATTTAATTAGGTGAAAGTGAATTGATTGAATTTTTATGTTACAGGAGGTTACCTGGATCAATTGATGTTATTGGTCAGACTATAACCATCAGCCGAGTTGAAGGAAGGCGACGGGCAAATGAAAACAGCAACATACAGGTTTAGTACTTTATTATATTTTTAGCTGAAAAATTATATGCATGTTCTAATTTAATTTATTCAATATATATTCATAGTGCTTTGCTATGTGTTGGGTGCACAAAGAGATTTAAAATATGGAGTCAATCACCGTTTTATTACAAAAGCTGCTCTTTATAACCTTTGGGGTTGTTTTTTTTGTAAGAAATATTTTAGTAAGAAATATTTGTTATAAACATATTATATGGCTTCATTGGACCAAAAGAGGAAAATTTGGGGAAAGTCTAAAGAAGAAAATAAAATCACTAATAATTCTACCATGTAAATAATCAATCTTTACATTCTGTTACATCTCTTCCCTTGTCACAAAGCAAGATTTGAGATACTATTTTTGTGTATCCTTTTTTTTTCTTTTGAAAGTATCATTTTCATTTTCTTATATTCTTAAAGATATAACTTAAAATCTCTTCATGATAACTTTATTATGTAGATATATCATAATTTACTTAATATGGTTTTTCTCAGGGAAAACAAATTTGTAAGCCCTTTGTTTTCTTTTCCTTTTTTCTTTTTTTTTTTTGGTGAACTGAAAGGAATCTAATAAGTCTTTTATTGTTTTTTGTCTTTTGCACCTGAAAAAAAATTTTTTTAATTAAATCGTTATAGTTCAGATTATTACAGTTGTTCCTTTGTTTTCCGCCCATAGCTCCCCTCCACCCGGTTCCCACCCCACTCTCTGCCCTTACCTCCCCCCCCTCCCCGCCCACTGTCCTCATCCATAGGTGTACGATTTTTGTCCAGTCTCTTCCTGCACCCCTGCACTCCTTTCCCCCCCAGAATGGTCAGTCCACTCCCTTTCTATGCCCCTGATTCTATTCTATTCACCAGTTTTTCTGTTCATCAGATTATTTATTCACTTGATTTTTCGAATCACTTGTTGATAGAGCTTGGGTGGGGCAGGGTCTCAGGAAATGAACAGGGCGGAGCAAACAGCTATGGCTGATCCTAAGTCCTGCCCTAAGAGGCCCTGGGTCTCAGTGTCCCAGTAATCGCTGCCAGCACCTCTGAGAGAAAGCTGCCCTTGAGTTCCAACCCATGCCAGACAGTCCAGTTTCTCCCCGTATGAGTCTGGGTCCCCAGAGACTCGCCTGGAACTGGAGTTAGTGCCTTCGGGTGCTTGTGTCTCCCTCCTGATTGAAAAAGACAACAGTGTCCTCAGTTGCCAATCCTTTCCATGAGTGCCTCTGTACCTCTGCACTTTACTTCCGCACCTCCTCTGAGTCTTGGTGTGCTTTTCTCTTTCCTTCTAGTTGTAGAATTTCCACTCAGCCAGCCTTCCTGTGGTTCTGGATGATGTCCGTTTTGTCTTTTAGTTGTATTTTTGAAGTGGTTGTGGGAGGCAGCAATGTCCGGTGTTTACCTATGCCGCCATCTTGGTTTCCAAGCCCTTTGTTTTCAAATGAAAGAATGAAAGGGGAAGAGTAACTGGGATAATTCAAGTTAGAACTTTAGCAACTGAAACTTTCAGCTATTAGCTTGACCACACTTTTTGTTTTATTATTTATTTCCTTTTCCTAAATGGAATATATTGGGGTGACATTAGTTAATAAAATTATATCGATTTCAGGTGTACAATTCTAATTTATCACCTGTACAGTGGGGCCTTGACTTACAGGTTTAATTCGTTCCGAGACCGAGCTTGTTAAGGAGCTCGTTAAGGAGCTTGTTAACTCAAATTACTCTATGAACTCAATGCAAAAAATCGGCCAAGAGACAGCTGGTATCTCTAAAAACTCGTTAGTTGGGACACTTGTAAGTCAAGGCCCCACTGTATATTGTATTGTGTGTTCACCAGCCCACGTCAAGTCTCCTTTCATCACCCTTTATATCTCCCCTTTATCCTCTTCTTCCTCTCCCCACCCCTTCCTCTCTGGTAATCACCATACTGTTGTCTGTGTTTACAAGGTGCTTTTTTTCTTAATCCCTTCACCTTTTTCACCCAGCCCCTTCAACCTCCTCCCTCTGACCGCTGTCAGTCTGTTCTCTATCTATGAGTCTGTTTCTGTTTGATTTAGTTATTTTTTTGTGAGTACTTTAAAAATGTACCAAGTGTTTTGATTTTTATTATCTTTCATAAATTAATCATGTAAAATGTTCTTTTTAGCATCTCTTTAGCAGGGGCATAAAGAGATTTCTAAAATGAAGATAGTCCTCGCTTTCCCCCACCATCAAAATGCTATAATTTCCTAAAATAAATCTCTTCTCTTCATTAAAAAAATAACATCAGTATATGCCTTACAAAAATTACCATGCATAAATGGAGAAAAAGCTAACGAAAGGAAGGATTATATGTTTAAGCGATATGCTTTAGCTAGTAAGGATTTTAGAAGAATAAGCTAAATATACAACATTATGCTGCCTGTTTCTGCTGTTTCCTAAACGTGTTTGTGCGTTACAATTTCCTCGGGAGCTTGTCAAAAATCCAAATTTCTTGGTGCAAATCTCCTGTAGATTTGCTGCCTGTCCCTTACCTGTTCACACAGATCAGTATTTTGTTATCACTTTTACTTTTCAAGTATTCACCCCTGTTCTTAAAGTTAAAAGGGTCATATCAATAAGTTATTTATATATTTGGCTGCCTCTTGGATCTTGTTGATGCATACTTTACAGTCTCTTACTTTGCAACCTGGTGATGACTGGACCTGTTACAATGAATATGTGGTTCTGCTGCCATGTTACTGTCTTTATTTTTTTTTTTTAATCTTCATTGTTGAAAGTATTACAGATGTTACCCTTTCTCTCCCACTGACCTATTTCATCCCCCTTTCTCTCTTTCCTCCCTTCGCCACCTACCGAAATATTGTCTGTGTCCACGGGTTATGCATATAAGTTCTTTGGTTAATCTCTTCCACACACATTCTCCCCCCCTCCCCCCCGAATTCCTCATGCCATGTTACTTTCTTTTTCTTTCTTTTTTTGCCTATTTTATTTATAATTTTCCCCTTTATTAATTAAGATATTACAAATGTGTCCTTTTCCCACCAGTGTCCTCTCACACCCCCAATCCTGCCCTCACCCTCAACCCCTATTGTCCACATCCATCACTTATGCTTATATGAATGCATACAAGTCCTTTGGTTGATCTCTCCCCCTCACTCCCACCCTCCCCTACCTTCCCTCTGAGTTTTGAGCATTTCATCGATGCTTCTCTGTCTCTACATCTGTTTTTGTTCATTGGTTTATGTTGTTCATTATAATCCACAAATGAGTGAGAGCATGTGATAGTTGTCTTTCTCTGACTTATTTCACTTAGCATAATGCTCTCCAGCTCCATCCATGCTGTTGCAAATGGTAGGAGTTCTTTCCTTTTTACGTTGCCTTAATTTTTTTTTCTCACATCTTTATTGATCAAAGAAGGGAAAGGGATAGAGAGATAGAAACATCAGTGATGAGAGAGATTCACTGATCGGCTGCCTCCTACACGCCCCCACCCCCCCACTGGGGATCAAGCCTGCAACCCAGGCATGTGCTCTTGGCCAGAATCGAACCTGGGACCCTTCAGTCTGCAGGCAGATGCTCTATCCAGTGAGGCAAACTGGCTAAGGCCCTTAATTTGAATACTTTAACTTTGTTTGGGTAACAAAGATAACCTTTATTACATTATATTTATAAAGTGCTTAATTGTTTCTTGTTTAGAATATTTTATCAATTATGTTGTATTCAGAAGTCTTTTTGTAATGATTCAGTTGTTTTTCCTGGGTTTTAAGTACGTGTGTGTGAGTGTATACTGACATCTATGTATGTACACACACATTACACAGAAAATTAGTCTCTCCTCTTCAAAATATGTGTATATGAATAAAGCTTTTTACTTTGATTCTTATATTAAATGAAATTAACTTGAGTTTAATTGCAGATAAGAATGTTTATTTATTTTAAAAAAATAAACTATGCTCTAATTTTAGGTCCTTTCTGAAAGATCTGCTACTGAAGTAGACAACAATTTTAGCAAACCACCTCCATTTTTCCCTCCAGGAGCTCCTCCCACCCATCTTCCACCTCCTCCATTTCTTCCACCTCCTCCAACTGTCAGCACTGCTCCACCTCTGATTCCACCACCAGGTAAATAGTACATAAGACATTTGGTTTTGAAAAAAAATAAGTACATAACCCATGAATTTATTTTTTTGAATTTAACAATTAAAATCCTATCTAATCATAGGCAAACATGGTAATTGACTATACCTTCACTACGACTCCGATGGGCTAATCAGCGAGATATGCAAATTAACCGCCAACAAAGATGGCGGTTAATTTGCATACATATGCGCGAAATGGCGGAGCGAAGGCTTGAAGGTGGCTCCAGCCGAAGCGAAGGCCTGGGTCCCGGGTGGAGGAAAATCAGTGCCGGCAGCCAGGAGAAGGGAAGGCCTGTTGCACGAATCTTCTATTGCACAAATCTTTTCGTGCAACAGGCCTCTAGTATGTATATATTTGAAAACTAGAGGCCCGGTGCATGAAAATTCATGCACACGGATGGAAGGGGTCCCACAGCCCAGCCTGTGCCCTCTCACAGTCTTGGGACCCTTGGGGGTTGCCCATTTGCTGGCTTAGGCCTGCTCCCCGAGAATAGATGATCTAACAGAAATAATCATATCTTTGGGTAAGGATTTTTTAAAAAGGTAATGGTTGCATGAAAATTTACTGCTGGCGGGGCTGAGGGGACTGGGGGCCTCCAGCAGCAGACGCCCCCACCACCCCATGATCCCCCGGCAGGGCTGAGGGTACTGGGCGTTGCCATCTTGTGAGGGTGTGACATTCAATTAGCATATTACCATTTTATTATATAGGATAACATCTCCATTGATTGCATTACATTAAAGGTAATAGGTTATGAAATTATATTATCTTCAGTAGATTTATACTGAAACAGATACATATGTGTCTTGCTAATTCAGCATAGCAGAGACAGTATATAAAAATTGAGAATGTACAGATACTAAAATGATCCAAAAATATCCCCAAACTAAAGTTGCTAATTATATATGTATAAGCCTATATTGAATTATAAACAATGTTAACTTGTTTTTAAAATTTTTTTAAAGATGCTTTTAGAATTAGAATAGGTTAAAAAAATTCTATCCCATGAAGAGATTTTTGAAATGAAAATCTCAGTCTGGTTATTGTCTTCATACTGGTTTCCTTTTAGGAGACTACTTCTGGATGCCAGGTACCTGGTATTTACTTCTTTTAAATGAGACAGAAAATTAATGTAAATTTTTATTATACTTGTAGTCACTTTTGATTATTTATTAAAAACTAGATTAGTGTCAATAGAAAATATTACAAATAATCCCCAAATTTTATACTTTCAACCATTCATCCAGTGGCGTTTATCCAGTGGCCTTTATTTTATTCCCAATAAACTTCTAATATTTACCCCCCTTAACCAATTTTTAATGAAACTAACAAAATAGATTTAGATAATAGTTTTTTTCTAGGGAGAATGTCCATAATAAATGGTAAATATTAGCTATTGATCCTACTCAGAATGTAAAATATAGGTTAAGATTGTAGTATATGTCAGTTTATACTTAAGAGCCACAACCACTCACTTACTTCACATTTACAAGAGAGCTGTTTTTGTTTTAAGGTGCCAGTTATAATCAGAATAAGGTAATCCTAGGCTTTTAAATGTTAGTTATCACATCAGCCCTAAAGCCAAAACACTTTTGGTTTCCTTATCATCTCTACCTTCAAAAGGAGTAAAAATTAGGAAAATTATTCTAGCTATAGAGAATCTTGTTTTCAGAAAACTGGATAAGGATAGAGGTCCTTACTCCAAGCAACATTATTTCTAAAGTTCAGTTAATTCTTGTTCCAACAAGAATTTTTCTTCTGAAATATAAGCCAGAAATTGTGATTGGACCCACGATTCTTGTGTCTTTAATATGGTGAGAACTAAATAAAAAGGTAATGACTTAATGATTCATAAATGATTTCTTTGTCCTCTGAGGAAGATAAAATGTACAAATAGTTAATATTGAACATTTGATTTAATGAGACTTTTTAAAAGATGATTAATATATATATATAATAGTCCTTATGCTAGATTGCTTTATAATTGTATTTAAACTTTACTAGGTACTAACTTTAGAAGGATTTTCTTATTTACTAGCTAAATAGTATATCCCATTTTATATAGTTCAATACTAGCTGTTAAGGTGAGAGAGTGGTGATATGTATTAATGATGAAAAAATAAATATCTCATTGGTATAAGAATATTTAGTAGCTCTGGGAGATATTGCTGATAGGCACTGGCATTATCTGAAAGGCTTTTTCAAAAATGATACCTTACCCCCATTTTTTGCAATATAATCTTTTTAAGGATAAATCTTTTAATGTTCACATTATCTGTGGAATTCTGTAATAGATTATTTTCGTTACATAAACTGTGTATTTCATGTTAATTTTCAAGTACATGCTTTTCATATTTTAAGTACCTGTCCAGATGTCCTTTGATGTTTATTTTTAGATTATATTTCCATAATGTCCTATCACATTTAAGAAATACAAATATAGATAAATTCTGATACTGGTTTAAGCAATACCTAACCATGGTATATTTGCTAGATTGAGGTGGGAGAAGATACCAATTCATACAAAACACCAAATATTTGTAAGTGGAGGCTAACTGAAATACCTCTCATTTTTGTGAGCTGTTGAAGAGAGTATGTTTCCCCACAGTGCTAATCACAGATGTCTTTAGTGTATTTGAAATTTTCCAAATATATTAGCTAATTGAGTTAGAAACATATTTATGCAACTGTAACATGGGGATTTTCAGATTTGTAGTTGGTACAGCCACACAGGCACTTACCAATCAGAATGGCCACTGGCTTTAAATAGCACTATAGCTGCATAGATACATACCAGCTGAATGTAGGTTTTGATTAAAGACACATTTTGACATCATTTACCAAAGAACCACATGATTACAGTATGTTCTATTGACTTTGCCGTTATTTGTATCACCTTAAGAACCATATGCAACTAGCCTGACAGGTATGGCTCAGTGGTTGAACATCGCCCCATGTAACAAGAAGTAACCAATTAAATTACTGGTTAGGACACATGTCCACGTTGTGGGCTGGATCCCCAGTAGAGGATGTACAGCCAATTAATGTTTCTCTGTCATCAATGTTTCTCTAAAAACAAAGCAAAACAAAAAACAATCATAATCATATGCAGCTAATGAAAGAAAGCTCTGTGGCTCAGGAGTCCTTTGTAAGCATTGCCTTAATACAGTGGTTCTCAATCTTCCTAATGCCGCAACCCTTTAACACAGTTCCTCATGTTGTGGTGACCCCCAATTTCATTGTTACAAATTGAACATAATTAAAGCTTAGTGATTAATCACAAAAACAATATGTAATTATATATGTGTTTTCCGATGGTCTTAGGCGACCCCTGTGAAAGGGTCGTTCGACCCCCAAAGGGGTCGCGACCCACAGGTAGAGAACCGCTGCCTTTATAGGTAAGCTCTATTTTTCTAGTAGAAACCCTAGGTTTTCTTTGTGCTTTGCTGAGAAATACTAAAAGGAAAAAAAATTCTTTTGAGAATTTAAACATTTTAATTTTGCCTTTGTTAGCTTTCAAATGCATAAGTTTTTAAAACTATAGTCCTATATATGATGGGACAAATAAGTCATGATATATTCATCCCATAGTTTTGGGTGTTAACCAGTTCTTTCATAAATAGATTTGCCTAGGATAATCCTACTTTATACCTTTTATCCTTGAATGATTATTATTCACTCACAAGTGCCCTATTTTGGAGGATAAAATTTGTAGTCAACTCTATAGTTGTCTCATAGCATAAATAGATAGTACTCCTTAGCAATGAAGAGGAGTGGTAGACAGTGCTCATTCAAGGAACATTTACTGTCAGATAGTTAACAGGAGAGGAGAAGTATGTTGCCTCCTCTTCTCCTCAAACACACATCTACAAACATACATGAAACCTTAGAAAGAGAGAGAACAAAGTATTTCTGGCCACAATAGATTAGTATGAAAAGTAGAGGAAACTTTGTATTAGAGAGCAGAATAAACATTTAAGGGACATGTGTTCCTAAGTTAATGTTGAGACTTTTGGAATTTTTAAAAAGGAAAATATTTAATCTGGTTTCTTGTTGCCATACTAACAGCTTGAAAACAAAACAATTATTCAAGATCTTCCTTTATTTTCAGAAAATCTATTTTCATTTTCTAGTGAACCAGATCTATTGTGTTAGTGTGATTTCATGCATTGGTTGAGTAATAATACAAATAATAGCTAATACTTATTGAATGCTTACTATTGAAAACATTTTTCTGAGCATACTTCTTGTATTAACTCAATTTTATTCTTGATAGCATCTGAAATAAATATTCTAATTTTATAGATAAGGAAACTCTGGGGCTCAAGTTGTTTAAGTAATAGCTATAAAAGTAGCAGAACCAGAATTCTAATCCAAGCAATTTAGCTTGAAAGCCTATTTTATTAACAATGTTGAAGTGAATCATTACCTGTGTCAAGACTGTATTATTGAATTATGTCTACTTATCCCAATAAAATGTCTTAAAAGCCTTTTTCTTTCTTTTTAAGTATTTCCTTGATGTTGAAGTACATGCATATATACATATCTGTGGGTAAGGAAGGTTGTGAAGAATAGGAATCAGAATTTTTTTTTTTTAAATTCCAGTAACTGAGATATTCCTATTTGCCTGATTTGTGTTAAGAAGTCTGTTTACTGAATAAACTAGTTCTGAAATACTCGTTTATTACAAGAAAATTTGTACAATTGGAAGGCTTGATGTTACCGAGTAGTTGATTTCTATTTTTTTGATTGTGGTAAAATATATATAACAAAATATTTATGATTTTAACCATTTTATAAATGTATAATTCAGTAACATTAAATACATTCACAACATTGTGTAACCATCACTAAGATCTGCACTTAAGACTTTTTCATCATCTATAACAAAAACTATGTACTCATTAAACAAAAACCCCATCCTGCTTACCCCAACCAGCCCCTGGTTGCCTCTTTTTTTTTTCTTTCTTTCTTATGAATTTGCCTATTCTAGGTACCTCATATAAGTGGAATCATTCAATATTTGTTTGGCTTACTTGTTTTTAAAATAAACTTAATGAATATAAACATACTTTTAATAACTATGTTCAACCTATTACATTTAATGGTAGACTTTTAATGTAGGCCTTTAAATGTTAACTTATTTTAGTGTCATTTTTTATCTTCATTTTTTAATAATGGAGTTTATTGACACAAGGCATATATGGTATAATTCATTTCTTGTTACATCAGTCAATATTAAGGCTCATGTGACTGTGGTTTTGTATGTCTTGGGAACAGTTGAAATCTAGCTCAGGAGTAGAATTCTACATTGAAGAAGGCTATTTGTTTAACTGAAATGTAGCCCAGTAGTCTGGACCCCAGACAAGTCATCCTTGCTCTTAAAGCCAGATAAAAGGTTTAGCTCGTTACCTAGATTTCAATATGTGCAAGCTTCTGCATTTTAAAAGGAATTAAGTATTCAGTGTCTTTTATTACTTGTCTAGTACTTCAATTGATACGAACTTGAAAATCTTGTTTATTCCTTAAATATCTTAATCTGGGGTTAGTGATGACACATGGGGTTTGGAAGAAAAGCAGCTTATATCTGGAGTCTTCTGCATTTCCACCAAGGCCTACCAGGTCTTTAGATTATTTTTCTGTTAGCAGTATGTAGCACAGTGACTCTCAGTCCTTGTGGTCACAGACTCTTTTACATTTTTAAAAATTACTGCAGACCCCAAAGAGCTTTTATTTGTGTTAACATCTAATTTTTTGTATTAGATATTAACTGAGGAATTAAAATATTATACTTAAAATATTTATTTTTAAAAATAGAATACACCTATTATGTATTAATATTAAGAATATATTTTCTTGAAAAATAATTATTTTTCCAGAACAACAAAAAATATTTAGTGCAAATAGTGGCATTGTTTTATACTTTTGCAGTCTCTTTACTGTGTGGCTCAATAGAAAACTGGATTCTCCTGTTTGTTCTGCATTGAATCTATTGTGATTTCACATGTTACATAGCCTCTGGAAAATGTCATTGTACACCTGTAAGAGAATGAGGGTGAAAATGGCAAATGTTACCTTAGTATTTTTATGAAAGTAGTTTTGGCCTTGCAAATTCCTTGAAGGGACTTAGCGACCCCCAGGAATCTCTAAGTTATGCTTTGAGAACTGCTGCTTTGGCAGAAGATTGGCCTATATTGAATGAATATTATTAGCACCTTTGAGGAAGTATAGTTTTGTCCCTTTAATTAATAAGCTATTTCATGGATATAACATTAATTAAGTTCCATGAAGGTTTTTGGTTTTACACAGCAAATCTGCTTATTAATTGATGCTATTTGCCCAAAATGGAACTATAATTATAACATTAATTATAGTTCCATGAAGGTTTTTGGTTTTACACAGCAAATCTGCTTATTAATTGATGCTATTTGCCCAAAATGTGAGCATTTCAACAATGTCTTTTATAGAAGTACTTTGCAAAAAGAATTCTTTGAAGTTTTTGAGAGCTATACTCATTTTCTCTTTATGTGTTGTTTTTCTATGTTAAAGAAACTTAACAGTCTGTTGTGTTTTTAATATACTGAAAATAGGGACTAATGCTAATTACCTATAATAAATAGTATATTCTGGCACAATTAAAATTAACTTAAATGTAAGTTTAATAGAATTAAAAGCTTCTTCTGAATGGTGATTTTTAGGATGTCTTCTAAAAATGTCTTCTTTGTCCATGGATGCTGCCTATATAATTGTTTTATTTTAATAACATAGATGCTGCATTTTGTATAATTTAATTTAATATTTGCTTCTTATTTGATTCTTCCAATCATTTTGTGATTATATATGAGCAAATAGAGATCAGTTCCTTTACAAGATTTTTTGTAAAAATATTGAAGTTTCTATCAGAGATGTTTTTGTTTAACAGAATTTTAATTTTTTGTAGCCTGTAGATTATTTTATAAACTGGGGGATTAAGAGATCTTAATAAGGATTAAACAGTTCATTTCATTTATAGTTAGCATAAATCACCTTATTTACCTCTTAGGTGTAAAGTATTCTGGTAACTTTGTTACTTTAAGTTTTATAACCATAGCACCTTTTAACACATTTTTTTCTTTAAAATTATTTCCATTGTTTGTATCTTACAATTAATTGTTTCACCTTAATTTTAAAAAATAGTTTTACAGTATTTTATAGCCTAAACTTGTTTTAAAAAGAGTAAATGATAGATGATATATGTGTGTATATAATTTTAAGAATACTGGTACATAGAAAAAAGCATGTATGGAAGGTGATATTTAATGATTTTATAAATCTTGCTGTGTACTCAATTTCTATGTAGAGATTTATGTATGAGCTTGATGAATTTGAAGTAGAAATCATTTGAAACTTAAGGGAAGTAATCAGGTTTTCTATTCGTAACATAATAGTGCTGTTAAATTTGGAAATTATCTGAGAAATAGGAACTAGAAATTTGAAGTTACCAGTGAGAACCTATCACATAATTCAGCCATGCCGTTTTGTTTTTTTAATTTGAACTTAATAGAGAAATGATAGGTAGTTATTATATTTATTGGTTAGCTATTGCTGCATAATAAATTACTCCAGAACGTAGTGGCTTAAAATAACGATATATTTATTATTGAACAGCCTTTTTGGTGTTAGGAATGCAGGGACAGCTTAGCTGGGTCCTCTCTTCAAGGTCTCTTATAGACTTTGAGATGGTCATTTGATAGGCTTGATTGAGAAAGGATTCATCTCCAAGCTCACTAACCTCTTTGTTGAAAAGAGTTATTTTCTCTCCAATGTGGCAGCTTGTTTCATCAGAGCATGAATGCCCAGAAGTCATTAGAGGATACCAGCAAAATGGAAGTCACTGTCTTATGAAATGTAATCATGGAAGTGACATCCCCTTATTTTTGCTGTATTTTGTTAGAAACAAGTTATTGTATCCAACCAGGACTCAAGGGGAGGATATAAACACCACAGGTATAAAAAGGCATAAATATCAGGAAGCACAGGGATCATTGGAAGCCATGTCCCGTAACTCTTGCCTTAGTTTTATATATATACTAGGGGC
>NW_006286303.1:2861054-2868487 GCF_000327345.1 Myotis davidii | reverse complement strand
CCCTTCCCTTTCGCCTCCCTGCATTGTGCCTACATATGCAAATTAACCGCCATCTTTGTTGTCAGTTAACTGCCATCTGAGTTGGCAGTTAATTTGCATATAGCCCTGATTAGCCAATGAAAAGAGTAGCGTCGTACGCCAATGACCATTTTTCTCTTTTATTAGTGTAGATATATAGCCTAAGAGACCATTATGACCAAATCTATATATATAAAAGTCTCAGTGACCATTATGACCAAACGACTGGAACGACCATTTGACCAGTTGCTATGAAGCGCACTGATCACCAGGGGGCAGACGCTCAACTCAGGAGCTGCCCCTTGGTGGTCAGTGCGCTCCCATAGCCAACCTCCATGAGTGGCACCTGGCGACCATTCCTTCTGCGCCTCGCCTGGGGACCTCGCCTCCTCTCCTGACTCTGCCGGGGCCTTTGGGCCCTGGGCTGGGACGGGGAACTGATGGTGGGTGGCAATGGACATGGCCCCTTTCCTAGGGAGGCCGAGGGCCAGCTGACCTCCCTCACCCGGTCCCTCCCCCCTGGCTGGCACTCCCCGATCAGATTGGCCCTGATCTCCAATTAGGCCTCGGGATCCCACCCATGCACGAATTCGTGCACCGGGCCTATAGTACAAAATAATCATGAGCAACATTAAGAATGAGTTCATAGATATTTTTATTAGTTTTTTTCTGCTATTGTTGAATGTGAAGCCTTTTAATTTAAAAAATTATTTTAGTATGTTTTGCAGGTATGCTGTCTTTGTATTTCTTTACTTTAGTTTTTCAGTCACTTAAGTAGGATTTCAGATCCCCCTACACGCACACTTTACAATTAAGAATGTGTGTTACATACCAGAAAAATTAAATTCTCTCCTTTTTCTTTTGAGGTTGCAGATAGTATAGGCTGTCATACAGCTGTACTGTTTTACTTCAAAGTGTCATACACTTTGTTCATTTCATAAAAATTTGGAATGGAATTTATTTTGCCTGTATTGAATATTGAAGTACTGAGTAGTGCAAATGAGAAGTTTAGAATCTAATCCAGTGTTTCTCACAGTATGGCTTTTGGTCAGCGACATCATCATCTCCCCTTTGTTAGGAATGCAAATTCTCTGGCTCCACTCCAGATTTCTGAATTTTGGGGAGAGATTCAGCAAGCTGTTATTTTAACAAACTCCAGGAGGTTCTTATGGTTGCTAAAGTTCCAAAACTACTAATCTGTTCAGGTCCTTAGAATTTGAATACTACTTTTTTAAAAGCTTTTGGCCAGTACTAGAAATCTTTTATTACCGTTATAAAACGGTTATAAAACATTTATTTCCAGGAAAATAAACATTTTCTCCTACTCATTTTACAGATAAAGGATACAGAAAAGAAACACAGTGCTTGCCTTGTGTTTTTCAATTCTGTTGGCTAGGCAGCACATGTGTTTGTCAATAAGGTGGGAGTGTTGAAGGAGAGCATGGGATTTTGAGATTAAATTTTTCTCTCCTTACACTATTTCTCTTTTGTTAACAAAAGTCAAATGCTAAAGAGTGATTTGTAGATGAAGATTATGTTGGCTTAACATAATATCACATGTTAAACTTTCTTAGTTGCACTGAAAATACATTTGATAATTGTCAAAGAATTGATTGTATAGTGTTTACTCAACTTTATAGTTATGTTTCAGTGAACATTTACCAATAAAGAGCTGCATTGAAATATCTTAGGTAGAATATCGGCCTCGTAAAAAGGTCCCTTCTAGCTGTCATGCCAACTTTTTGAGGTATAAATACTGATTGGAAAGGCATCTATATAGACAGCATGGTTTTTCTTTGTGTTCTTGATTCCTTCCAGTTGATTTTTTTTTTTAAAGTATGTGCTATGATACTATTGTAGTAAGATTCAAATTAAAAGCAGACTATACTTAACAATTTGATTATATGTCTTTTATCACTGTTTTGTGAAAGTTTGACAACTTAAATATCTTTGAGGACTAAATTTTGAGAGGGCTGATTAGTAATTTCTTGGTTATTTTGCATGAATTCACATTTTAGTTAGCTGTAGTGAATGTGAGCATTAGCTGAAATGATACATTCTGCTCATGTGTTCATTTAGGTAAAGTTGTTAAGATTACAGAGTGGATTGCTGAGTTTGATATAGTTCTTTGTCTTATACATCCAAGAATATAGTCAGGTGTTTAAATGTTAAAATTAGGTTACATAGTGAAGTTCAGTAGTGCTAGACAAAAACCTCTACTGTTCTAAAAATCAGATAATAGTGGATATTAAGAATATTGAATATGCTCTGCCTTTCTTACTTTTTCCATTCAGTTAGGTGTTTGGGATTCTGCTGGCTTGTATTGTTTGCTGGATTCTTTTAGCTTAGTAATTTAGAGAGCAGCAAGATAACCATAGAGATGGGTGAGAATCGCCATTAAGTGTAGATCAGTTTATGTAGACTTATGGAGGCATAATGATTTTTGAAAGATGATAGCTGCTTTACATACCTTTTTCAGTCCTGTTGGTTTTATAAGTTTATCATACCCTTTATTTCATGGTGGTTAAATCAGGTGGTCATTCTCCATTTTAAGGCTACTTGCTGCCTTAAGATCTTTTTATATAAACCTATTCTGGTAAAACTTAGAGAAAATTTTAAAATAAATTATTAGCAGATTTTCCACTGACAAGAAAACATTTGAAGTGATTCTGTTTTCATTATTTTTCCCCATGCATTCAGTTAATGAAATAATTATTTTCCCTCTTTGGACTAATTTTGATACAGTTAAGATAGGATTTAGTAAACTGTTTTGGTTTTGTTGAAGTTACTTATAGTGTAAAATTTTTATGAAATAATTTTTTTCTATTTTCCTACTTAGCAATGCTATTTTTCTTCAAACAAAAAGTAGTTATAGTGTGCATGCCGCATAAGTTTTACGTTAGAATTTAAGGGCACATTTGACTAGGATAAACTTAGAATGTCTGTACATAGTTGAAAATTTCTTAAAGTTGATATAGTAATGTATGCAAATGAATGAGAGTCACTCAAGTTAATATTTTCTGACTCCTGCAGAAGTAAATTGTCTACATTAACATGCCCTGTGGGTGTATATATATATGAATTGGCTATCCCTCTTTTTCTACTCCCACAAATCAAGGGAAATAACCTTCCCCCCTTCTTTCAACAACAGTGAAAACAATACAGATCATCACTTGAATGTCCCACAAAGCTTTACTAAGTGAATACTCATCAACTTCTGAGTTACCTTGCAGTATATACAGCATTAAAGAGCCCATTGATCAATTTCCCTATTAAAATGTTAAAATAACAAGATCAGATGTTGATGATCAAACTTAGTGTTATTTTCATAGAGTTGGATATTTGTGTATGCACAAGTGTGCTCTTTTTTAACTGGTGCCTAACTTTGTGATTACAACTTGTGGGGGAAACCTGTTATCAAGTTGTTAGCCTGGGTTTTTAATCAGGAAGTCAGATGTACTCGAATTGTTGGTCCTCTGCAAGAAAACAGAATGCTTCTCTTGAGTGAATAAGCCAGGATAATGAGGCGAGGGGTTTTATTTCAAAGGTGTTTTTTGGTGATGGCATAAATACATTACAGATTATAAAATCCAATTACTATATTAAATTTCATCACTTGTTTTTTAGGTATTCCAATAACTGTACCACCTCCAGGTAAAACTTTTTCCATGTTTTCTCCATCATTGTTAATAAACATGAAATTTCAAGCCTATAGTTACAGGAGGGACAGTGTTGATACGATTAGAATATGGAATAGGCTATTGGGATTTCAAGGTCCTATTTTCAGCTCTGCCTTTGCTTCATTCCAGTTTTGATTAAGATAGTTTTCTTACACCTGTCTTACCCATCTCTGTAGAAATAGAGATTCTGAGAAAATTCTCACCATGTCAATTGGTTGAAGAAAACTGAGTATAGGGAAAAAAAATAAAATTTTTTATTAAAAATACCAAGGAATTCTTTATATGATAAAGTGCAAGAGACAAGAAAGACCATTTATCTTGACTTAATTGTGGTTTCTGAATTTTTTTTCACCCTGCTGGCATAACTCAATATTATGAGAATATATGTTCTGACCCACACTATTAGGTAGATTGATAACTGGACAGAAGGTTGTTCTCTGAGTGGTTAAATTGTTCATTGTTATAATGGTATGATCAATAGTTATATGTGGCCCAGTGTTATTTAAAAAAAAAATTTAGGGTTTTTTGGTAGTGTGATACAAATGTGGCAGCAAGTGTGTTAACTTAGTTCAGCATTAAAAGCCAGGGAGCATAAAGAGAATGAGAAGTGACAGTTCTTGGAAGGGTGGGTCTAAAATCAAAATGACCTTGATAAACAGAAACAGTGGAGTTTAGATAGCATAGGTGAGTATACATATTTAGGTGTGAGATAGTCATTGATTGTCTATGAATGTGGCTGAAAAAGACTTACCAGGAAACGTTATAAAGGAATCATTGGTGTGTCTTTTTAGTTTAAAAAGAAATGTGATTTTAAAACTGTATAAAGCAGGATTGTGGACTCTTGAGTACTAATGTGGTAATTCCTAAACTGTATACTTCTAAGATGTTCAGTAGAGGATTTATAAATCCCAAAACTGGATACAGGGAAGATGAGCATGGTGAATTTGAAACAGCTTGTAAAAGGACCAAAACTGATTTAATTGGACTTTTGAGAAGGGTTAGAGAACTGGGATTCATTTTTACTTAGAATATTAAAAAGGAGGTCTAGTGGAAATGTTTATAATATGTAGAAGGTTTTAGAGAATATGACAATAGATTGTTTCTTGTCCTCTTTCAAGATAGCATATGTATTGCAGTGTGAGAAATTTAAATAATATACGTTAATGCATTTCCCAGTAGTGACAGTTCTTATTAAAACTAGGAAGCAATTGATATCATGAGTTGTAGAATCTTAAACTCTTTGTTGGAATACTTTTTGCCTATTTGAATTGGAAAGTGTAGAATAGATTAACTGTTTAAGGTCCCATTTAGCCACATTCCATGGTATTACATTTAGGTATTGTGAATTATTGAGAATGCAGACCTCATAATATCAAGGTGCAAATTATTTTCTTTCCAGACTAATGCAAAACTATAATTATGTGCCTTTCTTTGTAAAATAGTTTTTAGGGTTGTGCTATTAAAACATATTTTATGATGGATATTCTCAGCCTTAAGCAGTTACTATATTTACTGGTAAGATTTTATTTATATATTATACATTTTAAGGAAATTTCTACACATCTAAAACTCAAAAAATTTTTAAAAAGAGGTAAATGTTATTTTATTTGCTTTTCTACTAAAATATTTCAAGTATAATATATCTGGTGGCAACACTACTCTTTTATATATGGAAAAGGTAAGGCATTGAAATTAACTTTCTCATACTCACAAAATGGGCTGTGTGTGGTGCTGAAAATAAGACCGAGTGTCCTGACTCCCAATTTGTGCTCTATGTATTAGACAAGATTGTTCATTTAAAGTTTTATTACTCTAATACCTGTTTATAAGTTTAAGTTCCATTTTTTTCTGTCCATTATAACATAGAGAAGCATGTTATGTCCCCAGAAAAATTTAGTGATATGTAGCAACTTTGTTTCTCTCTTGCCATTAAATATATATTCTCTTAACTTTTTTTTCTTATGATTGAATGTTTCAGGTTTTCCTCCTCCACCAGGTGCTCCACCTCCATCTCTTATACCAACAATAGAAAGGTAAATAATTGTGTATACTGTAAAATTTTTATCATTGATAGGCTTTTGACAGAAGAATCATACATATTTTGGTAATATTTTCAAAGATTTAATTTTATAAATAGTAGTACCTGCCTTTTAGTGAGTAAGTCTAGATCTATGTTAGCTACTTTGATATAAGACTTTGGATCAATAACAAAACACAAAGAAAACTAAATGATAGTATTTTGAAATACCTTCCCTTGATTTATAACACACTGATTAAAGAAGCTCCAAAATTGATTTTTAAAAATTGACTATGGTCAATTTTGTGGAAAATACAAAAAGATGACTGGTAATCATGAATAAAGCATGTCTGTTTTAGGATTAGGTAAGGACAACTATTATCAGGAACCATAATAAAGAAAAGCTGCCTTATTCCTTGCTACCCTGCTGCAACTCAGCTTCCACAATGGAAGATTTGATCTATTCTGCATAGGAAAAGCCTTATTTTTATACTCTGCATTTATGATTTTTGTTAGTTAGAATGCTGTACTAAATAATATTTACCTCATGGCTGGCAATATGGTGTTTAACAACAGAGGCTTTGGAATAAAAAAGAACTGGTTCCCATTTTGCCTTCATAATTTACCAGCTTTGTGTTGCTAGGCAAAGTTTATGACTACTCTTTGAGACTTAGTTTCTTCTTTTACCAAGTGGGATTGATAGAATTGTGAAGATTAAAACAGCTAGTGAATTTAAAGCATCAACATAATTCTTGATAGATAGAAATCAGTAATGGTGGCTGTAATTATTTCTGCTTACTTGACAAATAAACTTTACAAAATTAGTGTATTTCTGAAAAAGTGATTTAAATGATATAAGAAGACAAAAATTGTGAGAACCATATTATATCAATAGCATCAAAACCATGCATATGATTTTCAAAGTAAACAATAAAACTCAGTGAAGTTTGACTTGTGAGAACATAGAGATTTAATTTTATTAGTAAGTCCTTCTTAAATATATATTTGTTTTCTCAATCAAAATGTTAAGTATTATTTGTTGATCCTGTCAGTGGAGCTGAATTTCTAATTGATAACAATTAGACTAACTTTTTTAAGACTAAATTTTTAAAAAGTACTCCTTCTGTTCCATGATAATAGTACCAGTTGATGAATGTAATTTGTCCCATAATAATAGTAGCAAAAGAAAATAAATATAGAACGCAACATTTATTATAAAAAGACTAGAGTAAATTAAACAATAAATTAAAAATAGTATTCCTAGTTTTTATTTTGAGTGTTCAGATAGTTTCTGGATTTTTCAATAATTTCGTTACTGCATTTTAAACTTGTAGGTAGGATCCTTGGCTGCGAAGCTTTACTTTTCCTATATGCGTGAGCTTAAAATTATTGGAGCCATCATTCTTCATTGCTTCCAGCATAACTTGTTGAAGTGACAAAAACATATTATCCAGTATTTTGGGAGAAATATTATCAAAGGCTAATATGATGCCTCTTCTGCTAAAAGGAATATGTCTAATAAGTTTTTCAAGTTTTTCTCCATAATCTTTGCATTTACGTCCACAATTGTGTTTTTTCAAAGAATCAACATTAGCATAAGATTCTTCTTGACAATTATATTCGAAAGCATGCTTCCAAATTCTTGATATGGTCATTCTGTTTCACTTAAATTGTTTTGCAGCTAACTTAATTGCACCTTTCTGCAACTTTTCCTTTTT
>NW_006286303.1:2855373-2860809 GCF_000327345.1 Myotis davidii | reverse complement strand
TCTATCCACTGAGCCAAACCAGCTAGGACTTAAGACTAAATTTTTTTTTTTAATATATTTTATTGAGTTTTTACAGAGAGGAAGGGAGAGAGATAGAGAGTTAGAAACATCGATGAGAGAGAAACATCGATCAGCTGCCTCTTGCACATCTCCTACTGGGGACGTGCCTGCAACCCAGGTACATGCCCTTGACCGGAATCGAACCCGGAACCTTTCAGTCCGCAGGCCGACGCTCTATCCACTGAGCCAAACCGGTTTTGGCAAGACTAAATTTTGATTAAATTTTAAATAATGTTAGCCTCAAAGTTTCTGTTATTTTTTGAGTTACGATGAATTCATTGGATTATTCATGCTATACTAGTAAGCTATATTTTTCTTTACAACTGGGTATTAGGTTTAAGATATTTGGAGGTTAAAAATCCGGTGTTTTGCTATTAAAATTTAAATTATAGAATTAAAGCTTATTGTTGTTAAAGAAGTCATATTCTGCCTTTATGTTTTGTACCAAACTATTAAAATTTAGAACTTATTTGAACACAAAAATACATTTTTTTTCCTTCAACAGTGGACATTCCTCTGGTTATGATAGTCGTTCTGCACGTGCTTTTCCTTATGGCAATGGTAAGTGTTTATAGTTACCACATTCAGTTTGAATCAGTGAAGGACTTAAAATATTTTTATAGCAATAAAACCATTCTTCCATGGTTTAAAATACTACTTTACAGAACAATTAAAAAATATTAACTTAAGGAGTAAGTAAGTCTTACATATATTTATGGTTTCTTAACAGAATAATTTTTCTTTCTTTTTTGACTATACTTTTTAAAATTAATTAATTTTGACACAACTGGGATATTTATACCATGTCTTTTCCTAAAAGGATTTAGGGTTTTTTACCAAATTGTCTGTCTTCATTGTCCAACATTTTTCTGGTTTTTGACTCGTAGTATCCCATGAGCCTTGTTCTGATATTTCCCCATCAGTGGTTCATCTTTTCTTCTAGATTATCTGGCTAGGCCCTCAGTCATGTTCACTCTTAACAACTTTATTCATTCCAGGAGCTGATTCCACTTTTAAAAGTGATGTGCATTGTACTAGGTTTTAGAGATACAGTAAACTAGACATAGACATAAGTTTGCCCTTACCGAATTTATAGGCTCGTGAGGAAATACCAGGTGATTGAAGAGACTGTCATGGGAACATAGTGCAAGGGATCTCCCACTTTAGAAGAGTGGAGCTATAGATGATGTAACTTGGATTCAAAGCATGTTCAAAGACGTGGTGGTGAGAATGTAGTATGCTTTTTTAAAAATGTTTTTATTGATTTCAGAGAGAGGAAGGGAGAGGGAGAGCGAGTTAGAAACATCAATGATGAGAGAAAACCATTGATCGGCTGCCTCCTGCATACCTTCTTCACCCCCCACTGGGGATCAAACCCAAAACCTGGGCATGCACCCTGACCAGCAATCAGTGACCTGGTTCCTGGGTCAACACTCAACTGCTGAGCCACACCAGCCATGCTGGTGGGCTTCTTTTATGAACTGAAAGAAGTGTGGTGTGGCTAGAGTGTAAAGAATGCATGGTGAATGCCTAAAGATGAGAAAAGAACATGCAGGGCCTTGTAGTCCTGCTGTATGGTTTCAGCCTGATTCAGAGAGCTGTGAGAAGCAGTTTAGTATTATGGTGAGCTGTGAAATGGCTAGATTTACATTGGAAAAGGTCCATTTTGGCCACCTATTATGAGGAAATTATGGGTGGTAGAATTGCTGAGATGCTTGCTTGATTGGGAGAAGAAGAAGCTGTTCAAGTACAGTCATGTGCTGCATAAGGACACTTCTGTCAGTGATGGACCAGACTATATATATGACTGTATCCCATCTATACTAAGAAAAGGTTAATATGCTAATTAGACCTTCTGGACAAAGCCATGGTGGTGGGGGCTGAGGCAGAGGCGGTTAGGGGCAATCAGGCCAGTAGAGGAGCAATCAGTTAGGGGTGAGATCAGGCCAGCGCGGGGGAGCAAGCAGGGGTGAGATCAGGTTGGTATGAGGGAGCAAGCAGTTAGGGGATGATCAGGCCGGCAGGGGAGGGCAGTTGGGGGCGATCATACAGGCAGGGGAGGGCAGTTGGGGGGGCCGATTGGGCCGGCAGGAGAGCGGTTGGGGGGCGATCAGGCTGACAGGCAGAGGTGGTTAGGGTGATGAGGCAGACAGGCAGAGGCAGTTATGGGTGATCAGGCAGGCAAGTGGTTAGGAGCCAGCAGTCCCAGGTTGTGAGAAGGTTCAACTGCCGGTTGCAGGATCAGGCCTAAACTGACAGTTGGACATCCCCCAAGGGTTCCCAGATTGGAAAGGGTGCAGGCCGGGCTGAGAGACCACCCCCCTCCTGTGCACAAATTTTGTGCACTGGGCCTCTAGTCTATAATAATAAAAGGATAATATGCTAATTAGACCGGAGGTCCTTCCAGACATCCTTCCAGATGTCCTTCCTTCTGGACATAAGCCGCAGTGGGTGGGGTTCACGGCAGAGGTGGCAGGGACCAGAGCCAAGGCCCTTGCATGAATTTTGTGCATCGGCCTCTAGTAAGATTATAATGGAGCTAAAAAATTCCCATCACCTAGTCACATCATAGCTGTTGTAATGCATTACATGTTTCTGGTGATGCTATTGTAAGTGCACCTACTGTGTTGCCAGTCATATAAAAGTATAGCACATACAGTTATGTACAGTACATGATATTTGATAATAAAGCATTATGTTACTAGTTAATGTATTTAATATACTATATTTTTTATTATTTTTACAGTGTGCTCTTTCTACTTATAAAAAAGTTTGCTATAATACAATATGCCATGTTATGCCAGCCTCATACACCTCATGTTTACTGCATCACTTGATTGCTTAATTTTCTCTTGTATTGATGTAATCTTGTATTGTTTTGTACAGTAACATGCTGTACAGTAAGCATGTGATACTCAAAGGCTAACCTGAGCCATATAAACAAGGTTTAAGTTTATGTAGGCTGCAAGAAAACAAAAGCTTCCTTTTTCATAGAAACGTAGCTTTATTTCAATAGAGGCATGATGATTACAAAGGGCTGAAATATAAATGAGTAATTGTTAAAATAATAGAACATTTTAATAAAATTAATATTTTTTCTTGAACATTAACTTACCAGACACTGAATAATTGCTCAAATTAATAAGTGTAACGCAAATAAACCTATTTTTCTTGTTCTCCAAAAGCAAAATATTTCCTGTTGTGCAGACCAAACAAGTCAGTAGAAGACTAATGATGTGGCAATCAGCTGCTAAAATATTTGCTGTTGGTATTCGTGGAGAGAAATGGTGCGCCTGCGTGTAAGGGAAATGAATGCAACACGATTATAGTAATCAGTCATTAGCAAACATTGTAGTTCGTTATTAATAATTATGTATAATAGGATACTATAAAAATTAATTTACGAAATTTTTATTAAGATATTTCTTACATACCATTATATTGGCTGGGTCGCAGAAATATTCGTTGTGGGCTGCATATGGCCTGTGGCCTGCGAGTTTGACATGCTTGCTGTACAGGTTTGTAGCATAGGATCAGTAGGCTATACCAGATAGCCTAGGTGTACAGTAGGCTGTACCATCTAAATTTGTGTAAGTACACTCTGATGTTTGTACAAGGAAATTGCCTAATAATATATTTTGTAGAACGTATCTCTGTCATTAAGTGGTACACAACTGTATCCTTGGGAAGAAATTATGGTGTCCTTTTTTTAGGTAATACCATTGGGGAATGGAGGAAATTGAATAGTTGAAAGTCTTATACAGTAGAATTTATAAGTCTTGGTGATGGGTTTGCTATAAGTATCATATACTTATAGTTACCTTTTAGATATCTGTTTCAGAGGGTTGTACTGTCCTTCAGACCCACCTTGTTCAAAGCCACATATGCCATTCATTCATATCAAAAATTAGTCTTTCTGTTGCCCTGGCTGGTTTGGCTTAGTGTATACAGTGTCAATTTGCAGACCAAAGGGTCTTGGGTTCCATTCTGGTCAAGGACGCATACCTGGGTTGTAGGCTCCATCCCTGGCCCCAGTTTGAGTGCACGAGGGAGGTAACCAATCGATGTTTCTCTATCTCTGTCTTTCCCCCACCCTTCCACTCTCTCTGAAAATCAGTGGAAAAAAATACCTTCTGGTGAGGATTAACAACAACAAAAAGGTAGTCTTTCTGTTGACTGTCTTGTTTCACTGATACCACCTTTTTTCTTTTTTCTTTTTTTAAATGAGTTCCCAGGAAGTCATACTCATTGGGTTGAAATCTTTGTTTATATGTCTTTTGTAGGTATTCAACCATTAAATGGAGAGCAAAATTTTCCCATAAGATGAAATTCACTGAGAATACATTAAAGCACCTTAGTCCTGCCATTTAGTAAACACTCAAATATTAGCTGTTTTATTTGATTATCCCTACCATCTCCAACAAGCTCCAAGTTCCTTCCCTTTTCTACACTGTTAGGGAGTGTTAGCATAATTGTTAAAAATAGGCCCTGTAGTTAGCCTAGGTTTGAGTTCTGAGTCCATCTTATCTTAGTAACTTTGGATAAGTTAAATAACATAGATCATTTTCCTCATCTGCAAAATGAAGTTTGTACATAAAGTGCTGAGCACAGTACCTGTAATATGTAAGTACTTGATAAGCATTACCGATTAAATTAATTAAAATTTTTACCTCTTATAGTGCTTGTCATTTTGTGCTTTGTGACTAAATTCCTTGTGTATGTTTGCAATGTAAGTGAACATGAGGAATAGCTCATATCAGAAAGAAGAAGACTTTATTCTTGAGATTACATGCATAGTTTCTTTGTGGAAGATTTCATTTTAAAAAATGCTTATTAAACATTAGAGGCCCAGTGCATGAAATTTGTGCTTGATAGGATCCCTAGCAGCTGCTAGCTGCTGGCTGGGGCCCCCCTCCCTTCCCCTGGCTGGCCTCGCCCCCTGGTCAAACTCCAGATGAAATCACAGTCGAGGGGAAAATTTGCAAACTATGCTTTTATTATATAGGATTTTATTTTTTCTCAGTAATATATGCAAAATTTTAATCCCTGAAGCAGGCATTTTCTGCCCACTGTTTACCACCCCCAACTCTTCTCTGAGACTTTTTTTTAAATAAAGGATTTTTAAAGTAATAATAATGATAAAATATTGTAAAAATTAAATAAAAGAAAGTTAGGAGTATTCTTTTTTTTCCCATTAAATCTTTTTTTTTTTTTTTTAAATATATTTTATTGAGTTTTTACAGAGAGGAAAGGAGAGAGATAGAGAGTTAGAAACATTGATGAGAGAGAAACATCGACCAGCTGCCTCCTGCACACTCCCCACTGGGGATGTGCCCGCAACCAAGGTACATGCCCTTGACCGGAATCGAACCTGGG
>NW_006286303.1:2829829-2853997 GCF_000327345.1 Myotis davidii | reverse complement strand
GTTTCACTTCAGCACTGCGCCTCCTCTGAGTCTGGGTATGATATTCTCTTTCCTCTTAGTTGTAGAATTTCCACTCAGCCAGCCTTCCTGTGGTTCTGGATGATGTCCGTTCCGTCTTTTAGGTGTATTTTGATTTGGTTGTTCAAGGCAGCAATCTCCGGCGTTAACCTATGCCGCCATCTTGGTTTTCTCCAGGAGTTTTCTTTATCTTGTCAAACAAAGCTTTGGAGTGGAGATTGTGCTTATAAAATAAGACCTAGTTTAATTTTTTTTGAAGGAATATGGAAGAACATAAGCACTTTTAATGGTTTTTAGTTCTTATAGTCTGCTTGGCATTTCTACATAATATCACCTATTTCTTATTTATATAACTTCAGATGTCATGTGTTATCTTTCTACTATGATAAACATGTATCTTGTTTACTTACTATCTCCTTTTCCCCACCAGGGAAATTTTAACATTATTTTTCTTTTTTTATTTGTATACCTACCCTCTTTTTCTTATACCATCAATCACAGCTGTTCATCTTTCTAAGCCTTTACCTCTTCCTCCCTCCCTGCTTTCCAACTTTGGCCAGCTGTACTCCTACTTAAAACATTTATATTCTGTCCTGCAACCAAAATTATCTGTGCCCTGGCAAGTTTTTTATTCTAAAAACTAAACAATAACCTTATTTACATTATTATGACTGTGTGAACAGTGTGTATTGTAGAGATAATTATAATAAGCCACTCAAAGGAGAACATCCAATGGCAAATAAATTAAAATTGTCATGTACTTCATCAACTGTGTAAAGTCATACATTTTAATTGTGGGTTCATATTTGGATCTTGACTTTCTCAACCTTGAGTATATTAAAAAAAATATTTTCCTATGCATAGCTTCCCCCCAAAGTTTTTTTTTTTTTTTTAATCCTTACCTGGGGATATTTTTCTTGTGTTTTTTTTTAGAGGTGGGGCGGGGAGGGAGATAGAGAAACATCACCTTGAGAGAAACATTCTGATTGGTTGCCTCCCATACATGCTCCTGACTGGGGCTGGGGATTGAACCTGCAACTGAGGTACCATGCTCTTGACCAGGAATTGAACCCAAGACTCTTTGCAGGCTGATGCTTTACCCACTAAGCAATACCGGCTAAGGCTCCCTTAAAAGTTTTCAAATTTTGTTTTTTATGTGTACAACCTTAACCCATCTAGAAAATTATTTTTTGCTTATGTTATAGAGTAAAGGGATAATTGTCCGAGTGCTATTTGTTGAATAAGTCCTTCCTGAGGGATCTATAGTGTCATCTCCATTCATGTATCCAGTTTCCATGAATTCTTGAATCCGTTTATTTGCTTTCTAGACTATTCATTTGGTTTATTTAACTACTATCTTATGCTAATAATGCTACACTATCTTACATATAAATTTTATAGTAGCTCTGCTATCTCATTTAGCAGAATGTAGCTTATTCAGCTTCAGAAGTATTCTTGAGCCATTGCTCTTGCATATTCATTTTAGAATCAGTTTTACAAGTTTCATGAAAAGCTGTTGAAATTTTGATTAATAACTGGCAAATATATTATGCTCATTATATGACAAACACTTAACTAATGTAATACTAACAGTCTTACAAAGTAGGCATACTGTTGTTATTTTCACTTTATGAAGGTGGAAGTTGAAGAACAGCCAGATTAAGTCATTTTCCCACTTTCCACAGTAAGTTGCAGAGTCATGATTTGAAACCATGCAGCCTGGCTCTGGAGTCCTTGCTCTTATACCATAGTATTGGAATTCAGTTGATGCTCTAGATCAGTTTGTGTGGAATTCATGCCTTACATCATGATTTCACCTATGAACAAGGCCTCACTCTTCATTTAAAGAGATGTTTTTAATGTGTTTCAGTTATATAATTATCTCTATACACTTGCATTTCTTCAATTAGATTTAGTCATAGGCACCTAAGCTTTTGTTGTTGTAAATGATATATTCATTTGAACTGCGTGTTCTGTTTGCCTATATTTAGAAATAGAATTGGTTTTTGTTTTATTTATGTATATTTCTATGTAAATACAGATATATACAAAAATAAAAAAGATACATATATTGATCATGTAGCCATTTACCTGTTGAACTCTCACTATAATTTGTCAAGTCTCTTCAGACAATAATATCAGCAGGTAATAATTTTGTGCTCCCCTTCCCCTTTAACTTATGTTCTAAGACCTCTATATAAAGAAGTATTGAAAGTGGAATTCTTGTCTTACATCTTTTTTTTTTTTACAGTTTTATAATTTTTACTACTTTAGTGTTAGGTTTTTTATAGAACCCTACATCAGATTAAGGAGAATTCCTTCTAATTTTCCAAGTGCTTTTGAACTCTATGAATATTGATTTTTATCAGCTGCTTTCTGAGATGATTATACTATTCTTTAGTCTATTATTGTGGCAGATTTATAATATTTTTCTAATATTAGGCACTATTTATTTGCTGACATCTAACTTCGTCATGATTAATTCCTTTAAAAAATACTGATTTGTCTAGGATTTTGACATTTAAGTTTATATGTAAGATTGGCCTGTGATTTTCCTTTATTTGTACTATCCTTAACTGGTTTTGGTATTGAGGTTATACAAGCCGCATGGGATAAGTTAGAGAATGGTCTTTTTTGCCTATTCTCTGCAAGTTTATGTAATATTAGAATGGTCTATACTGTATTCTATATAATAAAAGGCCAGCCACCATAAGCGTAATGACCGGAATGACCAGAGACTAGAACCACCAAGGCCCCTTGCAAGGTTGGCCCCAACCCCAAGCATCAGGCAGGCAGGCAGAGTGGTTAGGGGCAATCAGGTAGGAAGACGACCCCTTGCCGGGCTGGCTCCGCCCCCCTGCAAGGCCAGCCAGTGATCCCCACACAGAGGGAGGCCCAGGCCAGCCAAGCCATTGCACCCCACGCCTGTCGCCTGCAGAGGGAGGCCAACAGTGGCAGGGGAGGTGAGGGCAGTGCTGCACAGATGCCAGACAGTGTTAGTGGCGGGGGTGGGACCAGCTGCCTGCAGCTGGGGTAAGGAAAGCCCTGATAGGCCCTGATCTCAGGCCAGGCCTAGGGACTCTACCTGAGGAGTCCTTGATTGTGAGAGGGTGCAGACCGGGCTGAGGAACCCTCCTCCCCCCTCCCCGAGTGCACAAAGTTTCGTGCACCGGGCCTCTAGTAAGCTCATAAAAACTCAGCTGTAAAACAATCAGGTTTTGTGGGAAGGTTTTAAATTAGTGATTTAATATCTTTAATAGTTATAGTATGATTAAGATTATTTTTTATTCTTGAGTCACTTTGGTGATTTAGTTTTAAGAAGTAGACTGAGCTAAGTTTATAAATGTGTTGGTATCAAGTGTATAATAGTTTATGTATTGTTTAATCTCTGCAAGATCTGCAGTTGTGATCCCTTTTTGGTTCTAATATTGTTTATGTGGCATCTTTTTTGTAATCTTGTCAGAGATTGTCGTTTTTTATTTGTCTAGTCTTCAAAAACCAACTTTCTGCTTTTTTAATTGTGTGGTAGTTTTCTGTTTATTTGATTTCTACTTTTATCTTTAGTATCTCCCTTCTATTAGATTATTCTGTGCTGTTCTAAGTTCTTACATTAATTTTCCATATTTTCTTTTTTTGTTTGTTTACTTTTACTATTGACAGTACTATATACAAATGTCTCTCATTTTCCCCTTTCTTTGCCCAACCTGTTCCCTGCCTACCTTTAGCACACTGTTGTCTGTGACCATGGGTTGTGCACCATCTTTTCTAATGTAGTTTCTTAAAGATTAAATTTCTCTCCAGGACAGTTTGCATCTCTTTTTTTATTTACAAAACAAACAAACAAAAAAAAAACACCCAAACATTTTTATTGATTTTGGGAAGGGTGAGGTAGAGAGATATAGAAACATCAATGATGACAGAGAATCATTGATCGGCTGCCTCCTGCACTCCCCACTCTGGGAACCGAACCCGCAGTCTGTGCATGTACCTGACTGGGAATTGAACCTTGACCTCCTAGTTCATAGGTTGATGCTCAATCATTGAGCCATGCCAGCTGAGCTATTTTTAATTTTTAAAAATTTTTGATTCACTCACACCAGGCAGCTACTGTTGTATTGGCTGTTTTTGGTTGTTGTCATTCTTAAAAATATATATATCTTATTGATTTTTTACAGAGAGGAAGAGGGAGAGATAGAGAGTTAGAAACATCGATGAGAGAGAAACATCAATTCAGCTGCCTCCTGCCCATCTTCTACTGGTGATGTGCCCACAACCCAGGTACATGCCCTTGATTGGACTCGAACCTGGGACCCTTTAGTCCACAGGCTGACGCTCTATCCACTGAGCCAAACCGGTTACGGCTATTTTCATTTTTTAAAATTGATTTTAGAGAGAGGAATCTATCTCTGAAGTCAATTCCTAAATGTTTAAAAAAATTTTTTGACACCTTAGTTATCAGAAATGTGTTTTTAATTTGAAATGTATGGAGATTAATTTCCCATAAATTCTGTTTTACTAATTTAAATTGCATGGTGGTCAGAAAACTTGTTTATTTTACTGATCCTCTGAAACTACATAGTATATTTTTATTAATGTTTCATATGTGCTTGAGAAGAATGAGTATCCTGTTGTTTATTATCAACCTTGTTAATAATGTTTTGCTCAAATCTTACATATCTATAGCAATTTTTGCTTAAAGTATCAATAATTGAGAGAAGTATGGTATTCTCCCATAATCATTTTGGATTTTTCTATTTCTACTTGAATTTCTATTATCTCTTACTCTCCAAATATTGAGGCTTTGTTGTTAGATATCTGTAAGTTATATTTGTTCTGTCTTCTTGGTGAGTTACATTTTCATCTTCATGTTGTTATCCTTTCTTTCCCAGGTAATCTATACTAATAAAAGGGTAATATGCTAATTAGACCAGGAGGTTAGGAGCCAGCAGTCCCGAATTGTGAGGGGGATATTCGACTGCTGCTTTTCTAAGTTCTTACATTAATTTTCCATATTTTCTTTTTTTGTTTGTTTACTTTTACTATTGACAGTACTATATACAACCGGCAGTTGTACATCCCTAGAGGGATCCCAGATTGGAGAGGGTGCAGGCTGGGACAACCCCCTCCCTCCCAACCCCATGAACGAATTTCATGTACCGGGCCACTATTCCTATATAATAAAAGGGTAATATGCAAATTAACTGAACGACGGAATGACCGGTTGCAATGACGTGCACTGACCACCAGGGGCAGACGCTCAACACAGGAGCTGCCCCCTGGTGGTCAGTGCGCTTTCACAGAAGCCCTGAGCTGGTGAGTGCAGTGGCGGTGGCGGGAGCCTCTTCCACCTTCGCAGCAGTTCCAAGGATGTCCGACTGACGGCTCCTGGACTGGGAGAGGGTGCAGGTTGGGTTGAGGGACCCCCTCCCCAAGTGCATGAATGTTGTGCACCAGGCCTCTAGTCCTTACTATATGCTTCTGCTTTGTCATTAGTATAGCTACTATTAAGTAGATTGAGGGGTATTATATTTTTTCTTACATCTTTTGCTATTAACCATTTTGTATTTTTATGTCTTATATTCAGAATATAATAGGAATTATTCAAAGTACAAATCCAAAATCTCTGTAACTGATGAATTCAGTCCCTTTTATTTGTGCTGATTGTTGAGCTAATAAACGTATCTCCCAACCCCCATATTATCCAAGTCTTTTTTGAATTAGCAGTTTTTAAAAAATTCTGTTTTTCCCTATATTGTTTTGAAATTATACATTCGGCCCTGACTGGTTTGGCTCAGTGGATAGAGCATCAGCCTGTGGGCTGAAAGGTCCCAAGTTCGATTCCAGTCAAGGGCATGTACCTTGGTTGCGGGCACATCCCCAGTGTGGGGTGTGCAGGAAGCAGCTGATCGATGTTTCTCTCTCATCGATGTTTCTAACTCTCTATCCCTCTCTCTTCCACTCTGTAAAAATCAATAAAACATATTTAAAAAAAAGAAATTATACATTCGTGTGTGTGTGTGTGTGTTACTCTTAAAATGCATTGTACGTCTGTCTTTCGGTGAACTCTGTTGATTATAACATTTGTTCTTTTTTTTATCTATGGATGTCCTTGCTTTTTTCTTATTTTTAAAATATAATTTGTTGAATACATGCTCCTAGGTTGACTATCATTTTCTCTCAATACTTTGAAGATGTCCTAATTTATTCTGGTTTACATTTTTGATAAGGGGAATTGTGTGGTGTATCTATTTCTGGTTACTGTTCACCTTGCAAAATGATTATGTTAAGTCTTTAAGGTTTGTTTCTTCATATTCCCCCAATCTGTGGGTATTCACACTATGACATTTATCTTTTCTAGTTATAAATTAACTTTGCATTATAATCTAATGAAGCACTTTTGGTGGGAATTTTGTCTTTATTTTCTAGTACTTTGTGTTTTTTCTCTTGTTTTTTAAGTACCAAAACTTTTGTTTTGTGTATGTTTTTTCTTTAGTTGCCTTTCCCCACCTTCCTGGTTCTGCTCCCTCATGGCCTAGTCTTGTGGACACCAGCAAGCAGTGGGACTATTACTCAAGGAGAGAGAAAGACCGAGATCGAGACCGAGACCGAGACAGGGACCGAGACCGGGATCGTGATCGAGACAGAGAGAGAGAGCGCACCAGAGAGCGGGAGCGAGAGCGTGATCACAGTCCCACACCGAGTGTTTTCAACAGGTTTGCTGAGTGTGCTGTAGTTTGTGTACATATGTTTAATGTGTACTTTAGAATTTGTATTTGATTATAGGGTGGAAAATTCGATTTAGTTGGGATAGCATTGCTCGAAGAGTATTTAGGATAACCATTTTAAAAGCATCAAGGCTATTTAATTCTTAGGGATTCTCATTACCTAAAGCGATAGTCTTCAAATTTGTTTACTTCTCTCTTAAAAGAATTTTGAAAACTTTGTACCCCGTCACATATCTTGACATCTAAAATGTTTTTTTCATTTTAAAGTTTTAAATACATAGTTGAACAGATTTTTTGGGGGAAGGGGGCAACCCAGTTCAATCCAATTCATTTAGAAATTAAAGTTTCAGTTTTTTCATTTTCTTGGAAGAATACCAAAAGGGTTTTACCAAGACTTGTCAAAAGACTACCAGTTATTTATCTTAATATGCTCAGAGGTTTGGGGAAATTAAAATGCTATTATTACATCTTGGCCAAAACACTCTTTAAAAAAAATTCAACACCTTTATGTCTGTTAAATATTTATTTCTAGCAAATTGCCTATATTCCATTTATGGAAAATAGCTACCATATAACTTAATTGGTAAAAGATAGCTCTCATTGTCAAGTCAGACAGCCAAATCACATTCAGTTCTAGTTGTAAAAAGTCTGGCTTCATTTGCTATTCAGTCAAATGAGTTGATCTGTATTCCATATCCAAGTCTAATTAACAGATTAGCCACACAGCTTACAATAAGATGCTGCCTTTCAACACTGCTTTTCTTAAAAGGGGTTTCTTTTTTTTTTTTTTTTAAGGTTTTACTGGTTCAGGGAAAATTCTTATGACTCCCACCACACTATGATATATATGAAGTTAGAACTCCCATTTTTTACTCCATACTCTGTTCTTAAATGAACAGTGTATAAGATAGGAAAACCTAAACTCCTATAGATGCTTTATGGTTCCTTGAATAAAATAATTCTCACTGGCACTAATATTATAAATTAGATCTGCTTGATGCCATGATGATTTTTATACCCTGAGCCAATGTACCATAGTAAAATTGGTGAAAGGAATGCCTTTCTTTTTTAAAGGGCAGGAGGATGATTTTGAGAGAAGAGGTTAGCTGGAGAAGTGGCATGATGTTTTACATTAGGCAGTTCAGATTTAGGAAAGAGTAAATACGGATGTTGAGGATCTGAAAATTGACTCCCTAAAACGTCTGTGCTATTGGAAAGAATTCATATACTGCTGTGGGGCTGGCATGTACTGCTGACCTAAAGAATAAATTCCTAATTCTTCTTATAATCCACAGTCACAGTCATGTACTTTTCTAGACTTTAGCCCCAGTTCTCTCGCAAGCCAGTGCACCGCATGACTGATTGCTGTTCTGGGAATCCCTCAAAGTTTTATACTTTGTTCATGTTGTTCCTTACCTCTCTGCCTTACAAACTTCTGTTAACTCTTCAAGGTCCTCTGTGAGCTTCTCTGAACCTGAAGGAATTAATTTTGTTCACATGTTCCCTAAACACTTTGTTTCTTTTTTTTTAATTCCTCACCCGAGGATATTTTTCCATTGATTTTTAGGGAGAGTGGAAGAGGGAGAGAAAGACAAAGAGAAACATCGATGAGAGAGAAACACATTCATTGGTTGCCTCCTGCATGTGCCCTGTCCCAAAGCCCAGTCCGGGGAGGTACGTGCCCTTGACCGGAATCGAACCCGGAACCCTTTGGTCCATATCCTGATGCTCTATCCACTGAACCAAACCGGGTAGGGCCACTTTGTTTCTTAGTAAGTCTCTTTAAGGGCATTGACCGCCATTTTTCCTTTCTGTATCCTCAGTACTTTGTACAGTAATGTCTGGCACACAATATGTCAGTAAATAAAATGACATATTTAAGGAGAGGAAGGTGACTACAGTAGAGAAAGAATAATTTTGAAAAACTGTTGGTGAAACTCTTAGGTAGAAGCTCTTTATCACAATCACATCATTAATTTGGGCATCTTATAACATATCAGTCTAGGTACCATCACAATGTAGAATGAAGATAACTTTTTTATACCAACTATTTTTAGAGATAAGATAAATGTAAGATACATAGACAATTTTCTGATTTTGCTGGATGAGATGAAGCAGTATATCAGTTCAGGGTGTGAGGATATGCTTGATTCAAGCAGCATTTGTTTTCTTAGTTTTGGTCATCTAATTATATACTTCTTAATCCAAAAGGTCCTTGGGGATTATCTAGTCTAAATTTCTTCTTATCAGGTGAGAAAATGGAAACATAAAAAAACATATGACAATGGTAGAGCCATAATCTCAAAATGTGATCGAGATCTTAAAATCCTCTCTAGTCTTGAAATTAGGTAGTTTAAAGTTTTTCTCATTTTCCTTATTACTCCCTATGCACTTGATTTTCTCCCCATTTTTAGGGGGCAGGGGCAGAAGGGGGAGTAGCGATTCATTCTTTCATTTATGTAATTGACATTTTCTGAGTCCCTCTTATGTACCAGGCACAGAGCTTTATGCTGAGGATACAGAATTATTCATACACTGCCCTTTTTGATTTAACCATATAATATTGTCAAGGTGACAAAGGCTGGTTAGTTGTTTGAAACTTTCCTAAAGCAGTGTACAGTAAGAAACTGGACAGGATTTATTAATCTTTTTCCTTTCTGTAGTTCCTAATAATATGACTTACGCTTTGTAGGCACCTGATAAAATTTTAAATAAGTAAAGGTATGATACATATTTGTGTGTGTGAGAGTGTATGTTTTGTGTTTCTGTGGTGGGACATGTACTGTTAACTTGAGCCACGTAGGTCAGCATGATTCTCTTAAGTTCAAGAGCATTACTTTCCAGAAAGTTAAGAAGTTTCTAATGTAGTTAAAATACTTGAGATAGCACTATTATCTCTAGAATGTCCATATTCACAAGTTAAGGAGCTTAATGCAAAACTTGATAGGAAAGAAGACTAAAAGAAATGGCTTTGATGGCTTTCCTAGAGCTCATAAATTTTCTTTGCGTAAACATAAATAATACAGTTTATAGAATATTTGAGGCTAAGTTATCTGATTAAATTTTAAACACAGGTGTTACTTAATTTTATTGAAACTAAAGTGTTAATGGTTAAACCACATTTAATATTCAGGTTGCTATGCTGTAGAGCATCAGAAGTCAGTGTTTACCTAAATCTGACTAAAAGTTCAAGGCAGGAGGTGGAGGAATTTTGTGTTGTTTTGAATTATCCCAGGAGTAAAGTGTTCTCTGGAAAATTCAAGTGAAGTGTAAGTAAAGACCTTTTTTTTTTTTTTTTTTTTTTTTTTTATAAATATTTTTTTTTTGGTAGCATTTTTTTTTTTTTTTTTTTTTTTTTTTTGAAGACTGACATTTTTGCGATATGGCATGTAGTTTGTGTTGTGTCACAAATTACAGGGTCATTGTTTTGAAAATTACAGACCAGTTTCAACATCTGGTCTTGAGGCCACTTAATTGTGGGCTAGAATGAAGTCTGTTCGTTCAAGGGTATTTGAATGAACTCTAATGATTTCCAGACCCAGAGAAACTTGTGCAGCAGCTGCTTATCAAAGAAGGGGCTAGAAGGAGGGATCTTTATATTTCATGGATGAGACCAAATCTTTTATCATCTGTGGAAAGTTTCCCATCATATGGCTGCCTTCAGTATCTTAAAAGGCCTCAAAGCTGTGAAGAATTGGTGCCAGGGTGAGAAGGTTACAGATGACAAATTACGAGATAATTGACTGTTTTAATGTAAATCCAGTTGGAATCATTTCAAAGACAGCCTCATTTTTAAAGAGGATAATATTTACTACTATATTCATTTGTCCTGGTGTGGGCTAATTATTCTTCTTCAGAAAAAATTAATTATTACAGGATCAGTCACCTTTACAAAAAAAAAAAAGGTTCTACTTCTAAAAAATTTAACATTAAATTTACTGAAGATGGTGAGTCTGTATATCAGCTGCCATTTATTGAGGGCCTTCTCTTGTACCAAGCACTTACAAATGCTATTGCCAGTTCCACAACAACCCTGAAAGAGATTGTTGCCAATTTTACAGGTGAGAGAACAGATGGATGCCGAGCGAGGTTGGTTAACTTACCCTAGGTCACACATTTAGTAAGTAGTAGAATCAAGATATGATCCTGGGCCTACTCTGCCTGTACTCCTCCTACTCCTCTACACTGTCTATCATGGCACATTGCCTTTTAGGTGACATGCTTCCACTTTCCAAATACAAAGTGCATATTTATGGTTAGGGAAAAAGTGTGTATGTACACAAAAATATATATATATACTATTTTCTTGTTTGGGGTGGGGGTGGCCTGGAGAGGGTTAAGGGGGGGAAAGGAGGACATATGTAATACTTTCAACAATAAAGATTTTTTAAAAATGGTTTAAAAATGTAATGTATGGAAGTAATAACAACTTGGTCAGCAATATCTCTTGCATTAGGCACAGCACTACAGACTCATTACTTTTGCTAAGAAACCACAGACTGATTTGTTCTTTTATATGGCTTATATGTTCACCTTATTCTGTCTCCTATTGCTCCTACTCAGATCACTCCAACTCCTTGATGCTTTAAACATTAATTTAATAATTTGTATATATTTCTAGAAACCAAGGCTCTTCAGCACACAGAGCTCTAGAAGACATTTTTATTCCTTCTAAGTGAGTTTACCGATATTAGGTTGTGGAAAGTATTGACTTCTATGCTGAACAAAAATCAAGAAAAAAAGACTTAAAGGATTAGGAGAAAGGAGGAGAGAAGGATGTAAGTGAAAGGATATGAAAAGAAGACTGGGCTAGGGAGGTAAAGAAAGACTAGCCATCACTCAGTTTTATCAGTTCATTCTATCAAGAGTCAGAAAATGGAGGTGCAGCTTTAAGTTTTTGCATTAACCATATTGAATCTCTTCTTCTCACCACACATATACATAGTATTAAGTAATTGGGATGTCAGAATGCAAGTAAGTTTACAAACAGCTTTTTGCGTGCATTTTGTGTGGATATTGTAGAAGTTGCTTCCCGTATGCACCCTGACGGGATCAAACCCACAACCTGGGTATGTGCCCTGACCGGGAATTGAACCTGTGACCTTTCAACCTGTATGGGACGAGTCTCCAGCCAGCTGAGCCACTGGCTAAGGCTGTTCATTTGTATACTGCTTTATTAGATGAATATACTCTTTATGTGGTTGAAGAACCTTTATCTACTTTCTACTCTGTAGTCATTGTGAGCCAAATATTTAAAATACGTTTTTAGAATCCTGTGTGCCCAAGATTTTATAAGAAATATAAGAATTTTGGTTTGCCAGGGCCGGTTTGGCTCAGTGGATAGAGCGTTGGCCTGTGGACTGAGGGGTCCCAGGTTTGATTAGGGTCAAGGGCATGTGCCTGGGTTGCAGACACATCCCCAGTCGGGGATGTGTGGGAGGCAGCTGATCGATGTTTCTCTCTCATCCATGTTTCTGGCTATCTCTCTCCCTTCCTCTCTGTAAAAAGTCAATAAAAAATACTTTTAAAAAAAGAATTTTGGTTTGAGATCTGAAATAGACAAACATGCTTTTAATTCTAAGAGGAGGAAAAGAAAACTGATTAAAATGTAAATGAGTTACAGCTCCCAGTTTTTTGAAGAAAAACAGCATTGTTTTATAAAATTTCTACTTTATAACAATTATGAAAGCACAGAACAAAACTGGTTCCTTAAAATGATATGTAATTTTATATTTTGTGTTCTTGTATTAGATATAGTACTAATTTGGGAATGGCATTATTTCCCTCTCAGTTCAAACATTTTGCATCTATTCTCTGTAAGATGCTAACGTGGGGGCTTCTGTTTTGCACTCAGGTCACATCTCTTCTTTTAGAGTTTAGAATCGTATGAACAGTCCAGTTAATAAAAGTTGTTTCTATTCCAATTTCAGTGATGAAGAACGATACAGATATAGGGAGTATGCAGAAAGAGGCTACGAGCGTCATAGAGCAAGTCGAGAGAAAGAAGAACGACATAGAGAAAGACGACACAGAGAGAAAGAGGAAACCAGACACAAGTCATCTCGAAGGTCTGTCCTTTAATAAAATAGTGAATCACTTTGAAGTTGAGAAATTGATTTGACTTCAGAAAGTAAGAGCAAATATTTCCCAATAACCAGTAGAGCATATGTATTCCTAATTGGAAGATTAAGAATAATCTGTTGAAATAGTTGGTTCCTTTTATGCTTCAACAAAGATTTTTAAATCTGACAAGACTGTATTTAATACAAGTAAACCAAAATTATGATGGAATATGAGAGAATTCAGCTTATTACATTATCTTGTTAGGAGGGGGGAATTTGGCATATGAACCAGACTTTAATAGTAAATATTATTAAAGCAGTTTAATCAAAGAAAGTTCATGCCCTTGTAGTCTCAAAAACAACAATAGCATGCACACATAGATGTTAAATTTCAATGCCTATCATTTACCTAAAACCAACCCTAGAAAGTATTTCTGAGTTAGTGCTTCAGTTTCTCATCTATAATTTGGTTTTCAGAATAAAGTATATGGGCCCTAGAAATCTGGGATGATATTGGTGAAGATGAACCTGTAATCCTATATAATAAAAGGCTAATATGCAAATTGATCAAACGCCAGAATGACCAGTCACTATGATGTGCACTGATCACCAGGGGGCAGATGCTCAACTCAGGAGCTTCCACCTGGTGGTCAGTTTGCTCCCACAGGGGAAGCACTGCTCAGCCAGAAGCCCTGAGCTGGGCTCAGAGCTGGTGAGCGTAGAGGTGGTGGTGGGAACCTCTCCTGCCTTTGTGGCAACATTAAGGATGTCCGACTGACAGCTTAGGCCTGCTCCCCTGAGGGCTCCCAGATTGCAATAGGGCGTAGGCCAGGCTGAGGCGCGTGCGCGCCCTACCCCCCTTAGGCCTGCTCTGCACAAATTTTGTGCACCGAGCCTCTAGTGTAAATATAATCTCAGCATAAAAGTTGCCAAAAAAAAAACACCCAAAAAACTGGCTAATGGATTAAATCTTTTAACACCCAGAATTTAGGCAAAGTGGATTGATTTTTGTCATCACTTGTATACTTAAACATTTTTAAGAACACACTTTTTTTTTCTTTTTAGTAATAGTAGACGTCGCCATGAAAGTGAAGAAGGAGACAGTCACAGGAGACACAAGCACAAAAAATCAAAAAGAAGCAAAGAAGGAAAAGAAGCTGGCAGTGAGCCTGCCCCTGAACAGGAGAGCACCGAGGCTGCACCTGCAGAATAGGCCTGGTATAACCTTTTGTGTATATTAGTCCCAGAAATAGATACCACAAATCTTGTTTATTTTTCTGGATAATGTTTAAGAAATTTACCTTTAATCTTCTGTTAGTATAAAAGCTTTTTTCCCAAAATAAATGCGAATTTTTCATGTTAAGTTAAAAATCTTTTTTTTGTAATATTTAAAAAATAAGATTGCAATGATTTTATATCCAAGAAAGTATGTAAATGAGTCACTCATCAGGGAATTTAAAGAACTGTGTTCAGCTGTGTACATACCAGTATCTGATAAAGGTCAGGGTTCCACCTTGGCTAACATTTCCTGAGTTAATCAAATATTAGTCTCTCAAGATGTTTCTCTGCAAAAGGCATCAAAGGGCACCCCTGAGTCTTGAGAGTAGTCTTTTATCAATACTGCTGTGGCACTGTTGCTTAGCATATTAAAGAACTCATACAGTTTTGATACCACAACTTTTTGATAGCAGATTTTCAGTGTTCTAAATTGGGTTCATGGTGAAATTGAATGGGGAACTTCTATATGTAAAAGAATGAATCTAATGGTATTTGGGAGGCCTCTGAAGTAACATAATTGTAGTTTCTAGCAGGCACTGGACACTCATCACAATTTTGAATTCCCTCATGGCCATCTATCTGAGGCTGGTTTGGCTTTTCTTGATTTTCCCAAGGCTCATTGGTTGAACAGCATGCAGATTTTTTTCAATTGTGAATAAAAAAATAAGTGACAAGAGCTTTAGTTGTTTCCTATTAAATCTAAGAAAAAAACAAGTTTATAATTCTGTGAGTAAATAGTCATAATAGAAATAAATTTAGTATTACAAACTTAAAGACAACTATAATATTTTAAAAAATATTTATTTCTTGATGAAAGGAACATTTTTCAGTAATGCACTTTTAAAATCATTTGGCTGTAAGTTATTTTTAAAATACTCAAATTTTTAATTTTATGGTTCGAAGTCATTCGAGAGCATACAAACCATTTCAGCTGTTTAAGAGCTTTTTATTAAATAGAAAAATATAAACGTAAACGTAGAGTGATGCAAAATCCTCCACACTGAATAAAAACTATTAGTGATGTTTGTTTTGAGAATTATATTTTCTGAGGTGTAATTGGCTTTCATTAGATCATAATTTTGCTGATACTAAAGTTCACATTTTTATAATGTATCCTTTAAATACAAAAATTGACAAGATAAATATATTGTTTCAACTTTGCAGTTTTCTGTGACCCATCAATTCTATAAAAAAGTGCCAGGCCAAGAAACAATAGTGAGAGTGATTTTCCCTTTAAGTTCTTTTAGCATCCTTGCCAAGCAAGCATGTATCATTCCTGATGTGCTTCTACCATTGACAGCAAGAAGAATGTCACCACATCTAAAAAAATAAAAAGGTATATGATTAATATTTTGATCCATAGCTAAAGTTAATTCAAGTTTAATTGGAGGTCCTAATTTCTGCTATATCTGTCAATTTTAATTATATTACTTCTCCCTCACTTCTGCAAACTCTAAAATCAGCTTGCGTTAGAAGGGATTCATAAGCAAGTTGCTATATGGGACCAAGTAACTAATCATTTTGGATTTCTTAGAAATTGCATGCTACATAAATGTGTTTAATTTCCCACCAATATGAAAGGTATAATAAATACATGCCTTTTTTTCAAGAAGGGCCATGCTTTTTTATGCATAAAACAAAGTATTTGAATATAAATTTTTTGTTAAAATAGTTGTTATTGTTACCTAATTCTTCCATCATTATATGCTGGTGTTCCTTCAACAATGGATTTGATAAAAAAAGGTTTGTTCCCATTGTATTCTTCATAACCTCCTACAATGCAGAAGCCCAGACTTCCAGCTGTGCTTCTTCGTAATACAACATCTTTGCAGTTGTACAGGTACCTGCAATAGAATGTAATCAATATATAAGCAGTTAAGTTGAACTCAGTTAATAATTACTGTGATTCATCTTCCATTTTCTTTTTTGATTTTATTTTTTAGAATAGCACTAGATGGGTCTCACTCAAAATTGACCTTTGTGCTGTTAGCTTGCTTTTTCTTATTGAACTTCTGTTTTCCATCGTTAAACACACTTTAAAAAATGACACCATTTATTTGTTTTGTTTATATGTCTACTGGGAAAGATAATAATTGATTTAATGCCTTAATTAAAAAGTTGGATATGCATAAATCCTTATTGGTGAACCAAATTCAAGCATACTTGTAGATTTAAAAAAAAAATTTTTTTTAATTGATCTCAGAGAGAGAGGGAGAAACATAAATCGGTTTCCAACTGCACGCTTCCTCACTGGGGATTGAACCCACAACCTGGGTATGTGCCTGACTGGGAATCCAACCCCACCACCTTCTGGTGTACAGGACAATGCTCCAGCCAACTGAGCCACAAGGCAAAATTCTTTGAATAAATGATTATTCTCAATTAAAAAAATTCAAACCTACCCTAATTAATGCATTTGTTGAAATTTGGACTTTTGAAAAAATACCTGTTTATATGTATGTAGTTCTACATGTTTAATAAAGATTAGAGACATTTTAAGAAGGCATAAAATGAATGGAAATTGTATATTTAAAGATTATAAGAATGATTCATAATGGAGGATAGAAAACTGGCAGTAAATGGAATAGCAAGTTATAAAAAGAATGGGAAAAGGGAAGGAGAGACCAGAGGTCTTCTGTTAATGAGTAGAATTTTCAGCTCAATTAGAAATATAGATTGAAGAAATGATTTCTTTTACTATTCTGTGGTAGTTGGATGCTTGTTAACATAGGTGCAGGCTAAAGTGCAAACTGTATTACAGTTAGGATAGAAGGTCTATGTCAGGAGCTGGATTTGACTGTAAAAATCCCCGAGGCCAGAAACTGGTTTGAAAGAAAATGAACATTTTCATGTTGACCAAAAAGAAAAAAATCAAGATACTGGTTTGTTTATAAGCTGTACCTTAAAATATTAACTGCATTTTGAAAAACCAATAAAAAGTCTCGTGAAATGTTTTAAGTGATGACATTGGTCAGTAACATTTGTTAAACTGTAATTTTCATTTTAAATATGAGCTTTTTTCCTATTTTGAACTCATTCAAAGATTAATTGAAGAGTTTGCAAAGTATAAAGAATAGCAAGGAGTTTGGTAATTTTTCTAAATAAGAAAATTACGGTTACCTCAAGTAACAGACTGTTAAAAGGAGTTGATAAATATGAAGTTGGTTGCTACTATTTTTTGTTCTTTCACTAGCTGTTCCTTCAAGGGCTCCACTTTTCTGTGGACCTCAATATTTCACTGAACCCCTATATTCCTAAAGTGTGGTTCTCAAATTATGTGCCTTTCAGGGTCTAGAGATAGTTCATATTTTTGTCATAATAGTATGATCTTTGCTTTTTCACTCATTTTCTTATGAGCATACAGTGGCATTTTTTCCAGAGAACACATGACAGGTGATCTGGCAGCAGATAGAATGCAGAATTAGATATGAGTCCACTTATCTTCTATTAAGCCAAATGTTAAAGAGGTTTGCAAAAAAAATACACAATGCCAGTCTTCTCAATAACTTTTTAAAATACATGTTAACATAATGGGGTGTATTATTTTAAATAAGTAAAAAATTATATTAATTCATAAGGTAAATATCATTAGATATAACTTATTTAACAAAAGTTCTTTGGGATCATCAATACTTTATAAATCTGTATAGGAGTCTTAAGACAAAAACTTGGGGAATTACTGCTCTAGATGTGTTTCTCAAACTTGGAAGTCCCACTGGTATCTCAGACTCAAAATGTTCGAAACAATATTTCCTCATTCTTCCTTACTATGATAAAATAACTGCATTGATGTCCCCAAGTGGCTACCCTATGCTCGTGTGCCCAGTTATATAACTGTGGTGTCTTCCTATTCTGATTCTGGACTCAGCCATAAGAGCAACAGTGGGATTTTTGCCACCACCAGTCAAATCTTAGATACATAAGTATGGCCAGCCAAGATCAATCAAGCCTAGCCTGAATCAGCTGACCCCCACAGACTTGTGAACTAAATATTAAATAAATATGGTTACTTGTTAACTGAGGTTTTGCAGCATGATTGTGAAAATGCATAATTGATATGCCTACTCCTATTTTAGTTGCAAATTCCATCTTAAAACTCAGTCACTATATATGAAAGAGAACTTCCAAAGGCAGTGAGAGTCAAAGAAGGATGTTAGAAGAGGGAGTGCCCATAGCTAGAGAGTGCAGTCCTAGCTGGTAGAGCCCTAGTGAGTGGGGGGGCCATAGCGAGTGGTCCACTGATAGGCAAAACATGCATCCACTGGGGACACCGAAGTAGGCAGGCTGACTGTTAGCAGGCGTTCCCTGGGCCCAGTGTGGCAGAGAAGAAGGGCATAAGTGAGGTAATAACCCAAACAGACAACCCATGTGGACAGGAAGTAGCCTGCCAGTGTGGTAGGATAAAGAATCAGCGGAGACACTACAAAAGTGGGAAGGTAACAGTAATAACAGTAACAGACAAAACCACTCACCAGAAAAATGCTGTAGAAAAATGAAGTTTTAACAGCCATATTAATGTGAATTTAAACTATTGAAATAATTATCAATAAGAGATCAAGGAAGATATGAGAGAATAAACTGATAGAAGAAGTGAAAAAATATAAAAACAAAGATATACTATTGAAAAACGCAAGGGATATGAAGGACAGATTAAAATAAGCAAAGAAAACAATGGAAATAAACAGTTGATAGGAATTCAAGAGAAAATGAAACACGAGACTTCAAATACATATCTGGATTCCCTGAAAAGAAGAATCCAAATAACAAGTTATTTCGAACATTAGGTGAAAAGACCAAGCCACACACAGGTGGGAAGAAATGAGGTCACACTTCTCTACCCCACAGTTCCATGCTACTTAACAGTGATGCAGTGCCTCCAAAGTCAGAGTGTGATCGATAATACTAGTATATCCAGGCAAACTGCCATCTGGTTGTACAAACGCACCTTAATGGAACCAGTTCCTATAGTAGGTGCTGTCACTGTACAGTCTGAATTTTTATTGTTTTTTTGATATCTACTGATATGTTACCTAGGGTATATTAGATTTTAAAAAACCAGTACATAATAGTGTATATGATAATACTATGTGTATGTACAGTTATACCTGCTTTTGCAAATAAATAACCATGCCCATTCATTTACATTTTGTCCATGGCTACTTTCATGCTAACACAGGACTGAATAGTTGCAACAGAGACAGTATGATCCACAAAGCCTAAACTCTGACGCTTTTCAGAAGAAGTTTGCCATCCCCTGACACACATACTCCCTGGGCAAATACACAAGGAATTGGTGACAGATTATGATCTGAGAGAACTGGGATGGGAGACTCAACCTTTCACACTATACCCATTGGTGCCCTCTGAATTTTGTACTGTGCTTATTAAATTACTACTAGGTGAGAAGGAGATGGAGGAAGATAAGCATTGCCAGGGTGGCTGAAAACCAGTGGTGTCTACTGGCACTATTTTCACAGTGCCCTTCTCTTAAAGGAAATGAGCAAAATCCCAGGTGCCTGCCCACGGCCAAGTAAAAGGGGAAAAGAAAGCCATTCACTTGGTCGTATTTGGAGTAAAAAGTTTCTTATATTTGTCCCATCTTGTGTGAACCTTGATTACTTAACAGAATAGCTTTGAAGCACAAAAAGTGATCTATTTTTCTCAAACAATAGAAGTAATAACCTCTTCCACCTAGGCTCAGTTCTAAATGTTTAAAGATTTTAAACTGCCTCAACACTCAGTTTTCAGCTGTTTAAAAATGTACTCATTTAAATTTATCAATTACTGAAGGCTCAGAAATGAATCTAGGACAGTTTGTATTTGAGTCAGGGATGTTTTATAAACCTCATTTTAAAATTAAAAAAAAAAAAAGACCTATCTCCACCCTCAAGAAAAATGTACTAAAACCAAACATCCTGCTCTCATTCATTTAATTCTAGCCAGCAAATCATCTTCAGTGACTCCAGTATTTAACATTTAAATCATTCATTTGGAATTCGTAAGAATCTTCTGAAAGCCCCGAGTTAATGTTTGTGTTGTAGATGAACAAAACCCAATTTATCTGCCCTCTGAATATTTAATTTGTTTACAGTCACTTAGCAAGGCTACCCCCAAATCCTTTCCTGAAGTGTCTATGAGACAAACAGCTATACTGTAAGATTCTAGTTACAGCTTATTAAAGTGACAAGCCTGCTGCTTCCTGAAGTTATGTGCAAGAACTCACAAGAGTAGGTACTGGGAGAGAAGATGAGAGATGCGTTCTCAGCACACACATAAGCATAGGTGAAGGCCACGTGTTCTGTGCTGCTTTAGGTTTAGCGGGGGCACCCGAGCTAGAGGTAAAGCCATGGATGGGAGTCACCCTCCATGCAAGATCCTAGTGCTGTACAGCTAGCAGATTCAGGAGAGGCGAACCTGCCCCTACTTGAGTGAACACCCTGGATTTCAGCATCCTCTCCCTGTCAGCTGAGCTCCGTGTTGCAAGAAAACGGAAACGACTCTTTTCGTGGCAGACCTGTGAGCGCCTCATGATGAATGCCTAATAATGTTTCCACATCCAGGCTTTTGTCCCTGCCCTATGGTTTCTGCCTGCATTTCCAGCTACAATTATTTCAAATAGCCCCACAACCAAGCCAGGGGTTCATTAAGATGCTAGTGCCATGAGTCAGCCCAAGAAAGTGAAAGAATGATGTGTGTGTGTGTGTGTGTGTGTGTGTGTGTGTGTGTGTGTGTGTGTATAATTTTACCATTCTTTTATATATATAGTTGTTTCCTCCCACACCTCCCCAAGGATGTCACATTGGGACTCACCGTGGTAATTCCAGCCACATGACCCAGGAGGGGGACCAGTCACCGGGCGGGGCCATGTTGTGGTTGGAGTCCAGGGCTGCTGGGCTGTTGCCTTCTTCCTGGGACTCACATTGTTTGACTTCCAAAGCTTTAAGAACCATTGAGGAGGATGTGCTTTTCAATAATGCCACGGCCTTGTTCCGGCTGACCTCTGTTAGTTCAACCCCATTCACATTCAACAAAATGTCACCTAGTGATCAGAGAAGCAGAAGCCATCCTTAGTGCAATAGGACCTTCTGCTTATAGTACAAAGGGGCAGGGACTGACTGACGGATGCGGTGAATAGTGAGGGTGGGGCACATGTCAGCCTCTTGAATTGACATGAGGCTGGATTCTCATATAGCAAATGGTGAATTGTGTGCATTCTCTAAGGTGTTGGTAAGTTGTGTTTAGAGGTTTCTAAAGCATACCCATTGGTGTTTGGCTCTTGTCATTAAAACAAAAAAAGGGAGGGAGGAGGAATAGCCTCATTTACCATTTAATCAAAGAAAATATATTTTCACTCCTTTTTTGTTTTATGTTTTTAGCACAAAGGGAGAGCACTTGGCAAAAGCTTTCAGCACCTGCACAGAGCCTAGCATATGATAGGTACCTAATTACACATGATTTGAATGAATAAATAAGGAACTACCTCTGAGAGTATCTGGCATGGAGTCAACAGCAGTTAAGAAAAATGGGCCCTGGAACTGTGTTCTCAAAGAGGTGGAAAGAAGTTAACATTTCTATCGATTGTACAGGTGCTAAGAACCAGCATTGGATAAGCACCTACTATGTGCTGGACCATTTCCATACATATCCTATAATCTGCTCATGTTCTCTCTCAAGTCACTTCCTGGTTGACCTCATTATTCTGCACCCAGGTGCTTGGATGAAAAAGAAAAGCAAGAGAAACTAAAATACATATTTCCTCTGCCTCCATTTTCTGTTCTTTTATCTCCTGATTTTCTACCTCCTTTGAATAGCTTTTTTATATAGAATAACCACAGCAAGAGTAAAAAATAGGGGAAAGATGGGAAAGGCCCTGAGTCCTTCCTGACCCCAAAGGAACATCGTTAGGTTGGCTGACTGAATCCCTTAACGTGCCATCCCCCCTGGCTCCACAGACTAACTGTACTTCAGAAACTTTACATGTTATCTCTTGACTCTGAATCCTTAAATAACATAACTGCCCAACCATCTGAGTTACCCCTTCATCTAGGGCAGAGTTATATTATCCCAAATTCTATAGGCTGACTCAGAGGAAGTTCACATTTCAGTAAAAATGGAAGAAACTGTAGCCCAGATTTTTCAAGTGATTCATTCCTGATAGCTGAGTCAACATTTTGGAAATAACACCCATTTCATTCATGAATATCAGGATTTTTTCCTTCATGTGCATTGACGATATTATTAAGGATACACATTTGACATTTTCATTTCAGAAGTCCAGAACACACAAGATTAAAGTAACAAAACACTTTTCACCAGTGGAAAAGTACCTATGGCATGGTACTTTCACTTAATATTCAATCAAAGTCTATCCAATTACTTCCCCTATACAGCTCATAAAATTGAATAATTCATGAATAGTTTCATCACTGGATAAATCCAGCAAAGACTCGCTTAGAATAAATGGAACAAAATTATGCCATTTAACCAAGGCAACTTGCTCGTAACTAGCATTTTCCTATTAATTCTTGGCATAGTTTTCCGTACTTGCTTTACTAGCAAGCAAGGTGGCGCCCACATCAATCCACTTGAACGAAGGAGGGTTGAAACCCAGTCTGGCAACTACACTCAAACTATTCATGGTCAATGGGTAACAGATGTCCCAGCCAGATCACCCTCACATTTGCTTGTTAAATCTGGAAACAGTTACCTCACCTAGCAAGCTGCTAATTCCTCTTAACACTGCTGCCCCAGAACCTTAAATTTCTTTAATTTTTACCTGTTTTTATTCTTCCATCTCTGCTTATGACTCCTCCGGGTTCAACACTGATGACGTAGATAGGCAAATCCCACTCACTGTGAGATGCTCCCCCTGAAACAGTCATCCCGAGGGATTCGTTGGGGTCTTTTCGGACACTAACCACCTTCTCAAGACAAGTGACTGCAAGAGGGAGGTGCTAAAGGCACAGACAGAAAAATAAACATGGGTTTGCATTTCCTACATACGAAATGGCACAAATATATGATAGTGGTATTTGTTCTCACAGAGAAAGACACACATAGAACCCTTGCTTTGCCATCCCCCACCCTCTAGGGCAGAGTTATATTATCCCAAATTCTATAGGCTGACTCAGAGGAAGTTCACATTTCAGTAAAAATGGAAGAAACTGTAGCCCAGATTTTTCAAGTGATTCATTCCTGATAGCTGAGTCAACATTTTGGAAATAACACCCATTTCATTCATGAATATCAGGATTTTTTCCTCAGTTACAAAAGTACCAAATTTTAAATAATAGTGCCAGTTAACTTTATGCAGGTATCAATTATAGAAATTCTCAATATAATGGATTTCATATATATGACTCTTAAAAATTCACCAATATCTAGGTTTCTCCCAATTAGCATCTTCACGCTTTAGTATTTCTAAATAATATGCAGTCAGTTGTACTTTTTCATTTTGTTACATAAAATATATATAATATAAAAATATAGTATACGCAATTGTATAGTATACACTGTGGGTCAACTTTTGAAAAGCAAATTAATTAAAAGAACTTATTTTGATTTAATAGCACTAGATGAAAACCATGCAAAGCTATATGCAGCATTATCTTGAAGCAATTATGTAGAGAAGGTCAAGGGCACTGCTTATCAATGAATCCATATCAATGTATACTTTTCCAAAAATGTATTCTCCCTGCTGGTGCAGTGATCTAGGCAGCGGTCACCAACCGGTGGTCCGCGGATCACTGGTGGTTCATGAGGTCCGAAAGGTTGGTGATTGCTGAATTCTAGGGGACTAAGATTGTGGACATGTGCACTGCAAATAAATATAACACTTGGTCAAACCTCAAAGAAGTATCTGGCTCAAAGCATAGCTATAGTTGTACCTACGGAAGGAACATTTAAAAGCACATCTGACTAAAAAAAAAAAAAAATCAAGGTACAAATTAAGTGTAAGTGTACTAGCTCTTTTTTAAAAAAGAAGAAAAATGATTTGTATTACTATTTGCATTTCTATAAAGAAACTGGGAGAAAAATTGGTTTCCTGGGGGTAGGTGGAACAGGGACTTCTTAACATATCCTTT
>NW_006286303.1:2785393-2829683 GCF_000327345.1 Myotis davidii | reverse complement strand
GAGGAATCCTCAGCCCAGCCTGTGCCCTCTCCCTGTCCGGGAGCTCTTGGGGGATGTCCAACTGCCACACAGGCGGGAGAGGCTCCTGCCACCACCACTGTGCTCACCAGTTGTGAGCCTGGCTCAGGGCTTATGGCTGAGCGACGCTCCCCCGCGGGAGCACAATGACCACCAGGGGGCAGCTCCTGCATTGAGCGTCTGTCCCCTAGTGGTCAGGGCACATCAGAGCAACCGGTCCACTGTTTGGTCAATTTGCATGTTAGCCTTTTATTATATAGGATATATATATTATCTATTCAACAAATCAAATGAATTCTAATTAAACAAATGTCTACAAACTGGATGGATGACATCATATAGAACTATTTTACCTGCAAGCACAGGGTCAGTTTTTTAAATGCCTCATTAGGAAGCAAGATAAGCCTAGGCTTTTGTGTGCATTTATTATCTATGATTTCCTGCAGTTTTAAGTTAGCCATGTCTCTTTTAATGGCCTCATTATATGCACTAATGGCCCATTATTGTACCCCTAGCATTGAACATAGCATTTAGCACATTGAAGATGGTTTTAAATACATGTTTGCTGAATAAATGGATGAATACATTGCAAATTGCCACAAATTGTTTTTGGTAGTAATAGAATAATAAGTCAGAAATTATGAATAATTATGGCAAGGTATATATTATAATTAGTACTTGTAAGGTCTGGATTGTGTTTATATAAACCCCAGAACCTTGAAGATAATGGTTATCAGATGAGGGTTATAAAACTGAAATAAGACTTTCTTCAGAGAAAAGTTTCAAAGTAAGACTAGTAATAGTCCTAGTACTCCGGCTAAGGCCAAGGAGTAGACTTAGAGGGGCTCTCAAGATCCATTCTCAGCACATGACCTTTCCCTTCTGAAAAGCAATTAGATGCAGGATGCCTCTTCCTTTAATCACGAGCATCTCTCAGAAGAGCCCCACTTGGAGATGCAGGCAGTTCTGAAATGCCCCCAACGTGGCAAGAATTCTAAACCCAGAGACTCCCACTGGCTGCCCTGCTGCTTCAGTTCATTCCTGGGGACATTTGTAAAGCATTTACTCCTGATGCTCTCAAAGAAGGGCTTCATTTCATCATTTCCACATGCGGGACAGGGGCATCGCAAGGGTAGTTGATCAATCTCCCGAGGTGCTGTCTAAAACAGTCTGGAATATTCTGCAAAACAAGGATAACTCACACACACATATCTCACACACTATCTCATTCTTGAACAGCTGCCTAATACTTCGTGTGGATGTGTTCTATTCCCCACTGATGATAGGTGTTTGCAGTCTCCTGCAGAATTAAACAGGGACACTGCAAACACCTTAGACTCACATGTCTTGTGCACTTGTGTAACTATTTCTTAAGGCTAACGTCCTAGTGTTATAATGGAGAAATTGAAGAGCCTGGGCATTTTACATTTCAACAGATGTTGATTAATTACCTTTGAAATGGTTTCTGTCATTTATTTTCTCACCAAGACATTGTGAAAATACTGATTTCTCACAATTCTGCCGATACTGTTTTATCCATATTTACCAATATTTTCCCAGGTGAAAACAAAGATTCCAATAACTTAATTACCTTTCCTTGTAGTAAGCTTGAACATCTTTTATTGATATTTGGGTTTCTAACAGTAATTAGCTTAGGAGATTTCTGATAATGTGATCACTCAAGCTCCTAGCTTCATCTATGAAATGGGTAAGAATGCCCATGTACAGCAAACCTGTGGCTAAAAGTAATATAACCAAGTGGAAAATAGGACTTTTTGTGTGTTTTTTTTTTTAAAAAAAAGGTGTTATAAAATTCATTTGAAAGTAGCAAAATTCCATATCTTATGAAATATATCCCAGAAGTTACATTGGCTTCTCTCCTGCCACTCCAGTTAATAGGAATTCGTGAGGCTTTAATATTTGTTGTGAATAAATATTGCTGGAATAATGTATAGATTGGCCAGCTATACCTTTGGGAAAAGGAAGGAAATATATATTTGTTTCCTACTTAGGCAGGTCCAGGCAGGCAAACCAAGACTTAACATTTTAAAAAACCAGGTAAGTGAAACGGGTGTCAGGAGGAAAATTGGGACCTGCAATCCAGGCTGTCTGATTCTAAATCCATGCTCCTCACTATCCCGTTTTGCTTTTAGAGGTAATACTGAAACGCGTGATCTAAATTAACTTACCAATGTTCAGGCATCTGTCAGAAAAACACATGAAAGAACTAATTACCCAATTTTTCCAGAGGGAGTTTAACTAGTTCATTGACTACAGAACTCAACCCAAATCAAATTGTGTCAAATAAATCACATGACATATGTTTTGGTTGAAGAAAGCTACGTCCTCCCGGCTGCAGTGGTGTGTTCATTGATGTTTTTACATGCAAATTCCTGGAGATCAGAACCTCCTTTCACTTCTTTGGTGCTTTCCAAACAGCCTTTCTGCAAACAGACATGACTGGACTACCCCAGATAAGAAATGTGTCCCTGTGTCCTGTGTCTCCCACATACTTGCTTTACCCACAGGAGAGACACACCTGTGTTAGGAATGGAAAAGCCCAAGTACTCCCTGACCCCTGTGTACATGGACTTGCCTAACTTTGGTTGGAGAGAGGATTTTTTTCCTTCCCTACTTTGGAGACTTGAAGGTGCTCCCTAATGTTTAACACATGATTCATGATAAAATAGTTTAAGCTGATTAGAACATGTCAGGGCCACCAGTGTACTATCACTCAACTATAAAATTACATAATAGAATATTTGCTTTGGGTTTTTAAAAAGCATTTTAGACATATTAAAAAAACGCATAAAGATGAACATAACCTACCCAGATACCTGGCAACCCAGTGTCAGACACGCATGCCCCATGTACAGCTGAGGTGCCTCTCTGACTTCTCTCGGGTCACATTCCCTTTCCTCTCTCAGAGGCAGCCACACTCCTAATCTTGATGCCTATTGTTCTTTAACTTTTGAATTCACTAAAAACTTTTCTGTCTCACAAATCTTGGTTTGTCTTCTTTGATATTTCTTTGAGTAATTTCACTTCCTGCTTTCAAAAAGCCATGTTGTTTCCTAAACAAAATACATCTATGTCTTCATTTCATTTTTAAATATGCCACTTTTAATGTGTGTGTGGGAGCATCTCAGAAGACAGAGAGAACTATAAATTAAAATGAAAATAATGACAATTTCTACTGGGCCAGTTTGTTATGCATGTTTTCCAGGAATTGAACATATGAGAGAGGGAGCGTTTCAGCAAAAATTTGATCAGACCCTCCTGGCTCTTTCCATGATTCATTATGGTTAGGTCGAAGGGGTTATAAAACCACAGGCTTGTGGAAGCTTCATTCTTAGGGGTTTAGTGAGCTACAATATAATATGGTCTTGCTAACTCAATTATAATTAGCTAATGAGGTTAAAACTTTAATTAAGAGAATAAACTAGTTTTCCATTAATAGCATTAAATTTATTTAAACACACTAATGGTATTTACTAGTGAAAAGACACCAGGGAGTGCTTATCCATAAAATGTTTTAGCAAGGAGGTACTTGGTCTGTTGAGATTGCTTATTGTAAATACACCTGGAATTTATGGATTTATGGGGCATAGCTGGCTGGTAGGCTGGAGAAAGGGGGGAGGGAGTATCCTTGTAGGCTGTGTAATTAACAGCATACAAAGCAGAGATGTTCCAAAATCAAAATTTTGAGTATAGTTTCTACATACATTGCTCAAAAATTCAAACTTGTGAATTATTCCAAACGGACATCTAGCCTGATGTGGTATGTAGACATTCCCTAATCTGATGCAGGAAGAACGGGCTCTCTATCAGATTTTTTAGTTACAAGTAATTTAATGAAACCAGATCCCAGAAGAAATGGCGGCCAGAAACTCATCACCATCACAATAGGATGCCAACTGGAGGCTATTGGACTCAACTTGGTCTAAGCAAGGTGTGTGTTGCTTAGACACCCAACCAAATGGAGAAGTTATGGCGCTGCCTCTAACACTGGCCAAAGACAGAAGGAGAAACTGGGCTGAGTCACCTCATTTAAAGGGGGGCTGCACATGGCAGATACATGCCGCTTCATCCCCCGCTTTTAAAAATGTTTCGGGATTTGAATTCCATAAGATAGGGCATGTGCTCTCTGGTTTGCCCCATTTCCACCACTTGCTAGTGTTACACGAACTTCAAGTGTTTATATTATTTCTCTGGGTCCTTCTGCAAAAACACACACCCTAAAATAGCAGGGGAGTTGCTCCGTTTCAGGCAGACTGGGAACTTCAAAATCCAGAAGCCAAGCAAACCTCTTGCTTCATTTCAAAGCGAATGAAAAACAGTCCTGAAACAAAATGAGTTGAAATGACATGACATCTATTTGGCTTAGACCAGAAATTATGAGGTCTGCAAGATCAGGTTTCAAAACTCTCCTGCATCTTCCTCTCTTCTGCTTGGATGGGAGACACCTGCTATCCCACCAGGCCTTGAAGATGGGACTCTGGGCTTTTACTGTTACAAGATAAGTCACACAGTGTTTAAGTGATGAAATCCAGAGATGACACTTAGAAATGTTAATGTGTGCAGCCTTCCCGAGAAATAACTCACCGCAGAAACGGTGGACATACCCTACTGGGCCTCACCTTGGGGTTGTGGCTCCTGGCCCCTGGCCCCAAGGACCGGCTGCCGTTGCTGCTCCAGCCGGCTTCCTGAAAGATGTCAGGACTCTGCTGACGGGTCTGGCGGGACACGACGAGGTGGACGCGCCTTTCGCTGGCCTGGGTGATAAGACACAGGCGTTAGCACTCGGAGCTTCCTTCCCGTGCATCCAGGCAGCAGCGTTACCAAAATGTGTGAGTTTTACCTTTTCTATGGGAAAAAAGTGGTTTCTAGTATTTTTCATGGCAGTGCCTTCTTTGTAATTTGACAAGAACACAAGAGTCATTTCCTTTACCCCTTATCCAATGAATGACTCTACGGTTCACAGCCTGAGATGTTGTTTGAGAAACTTTCCAATAGAATAGGGTGTATAGTGTAAAGTAGCAGCCCTGTCAAACTCCAGGCTGAAGGTCTAAAACCAAGGGTCAGCAGTGAAGAAAAAGCAGTAGAGTTATTGGTAGGAATGTTACCACCGCAGGAAGACAAATTCTGCGTCTGACGGTTTCAAACATCTGGGTACTGGAAACGATGAGGACTTCAGAATGACAGGGGTGACCCAGTGGCCCTAACACAGCCCGATCAAAGGCCTTTGCCTCAACCCTTTGCTTTCCATCTGACTACATTAATTCTGACGACTAGTCCTCTCTGCCATGTGTGCTGATACTTGGACAGAGTGTTCCAAATCGCAAATACATTCCTTGTTGGTTAAGGTCCATTCCACACCATAAATGCACAGGCTGGCTTTCTGCCACCGAGGAGTTTCATGTGTGCCTGAGAGCATGAGATCTGGTTGCTGAGGCTCCAGGTCTGCAGGGCAGTGAGACGAGACCTTGGGCCTGTGAAACATACATGAACAGGGCCTCCCGACGGTCTGGTGAAGTAGCCCCTTGAGCTTACCCATCACTCTAGTAAAAGCTAACAGTGCCTGAGGCAGGGCTAGATTTGATTAGAAAAGTCCCCTTTAAAATACTAGATTTGGGGACAAGGGAGGTAGAGAAGAGAGGAGGCCATTCTAGGGGTTCCCAACTTCGTCCCACCCCCTGACCACTCACAGCCACAGCAGACCTGACATTGGCCTGCTTGCCTTCTTCCATCGCAGGCATGGCCATCAGACCACGAGAGAGTCAGGCCACGAAAGGAGCCACAGAAAGTCTTGCTTCATTTCTGAATTTGAATTCCATTAAGATAGAAATTCAAATGAGCTCTGAAAGTGGGAACTGAGCTATTTGCTTCCTGACTCTTCTCTGCATCATCCTTCCCACGGAACATAACTCACTCCCACTCTCAGGAACTAGGACCTTGTTTGTGAAACCTCAAGCAGTAAGAACCCACCAATGACATCAGATCCCCACTGTGGTCCAGCACGGATCAGCCCAAACCTTCCCAACTCTGCATCCTTATATTAATAAACATCGCTCCTCAGGGCTTTCTGGAAACCTCAGGGTCACCTGGGTGGCTGTACATTAGATGAACTTTTAAGAACAACTGCTGAAACACCATAAGGGTGTCTATTGTAAACATCATGGTAGACGGTGGGCCAGTCAAACAGATTCATTTCATATACATTAAGCAAATCCTATCAAAAAGGACTCAAAAGGAAAGTTCAAGTCCTTCGCTCACTTTCACTTCTGCGGGTCTGTGAGGTACTTGCCCTTTCTCCGTTCCTTCACCTATTTCCACTCCCCGGGTGTTTTTCATCACATCTAAAGCCTGTGTCGGAACAGAACAAAAATAACCAGCCCAGGAAACAACAATGAGCAAGCTGACCTGAAGAACTAAATTCAATTCTTGGAAGAGTATTTTGTAATCACTGTCTCTTTCTTAATACTGTGAGCCTCACTTATCTCAATGAGGTTATCTTTGTGAGCTTTCTGAAGCAAAAATTATTAAGAGATAAGAAGTGGCAAACATTCAAATCAAAACGTCAATGGCTGAGTCCAAATTTGCTTATCTTCAGGGAAACTCCGATGTTTCGAAGGCTCTGGGCAGCAGGTTTGTCTCTAGGCCATCACACTGTGCTGCGCTCACTCTGGACCAGGAATGTGACCTGACCACCTCATCAAAGCTGAGAAAACCCAAGACTTACACATCGAATCAGCTTGCCAGGCAAAATCCAAAATGGCAAGGAGGAGCCTTCAAGAGCTATTTAATTCACATTGCGAGCACGAATTTCTCACTGGATTTTCAAATGCTGACTTTCATTAACTTGTTGGCAGGGAGAACACTCCAATAAATAACCCTGGTATCGATTTACGTGGAAATAAATTCCCTGCAAGGCTGGATCTGTGGATCTCACCAGCCACCTTATAAATTGCTCTCAGCAAGACTCTATCTGATGCACGTTCTTTCCTAGCTTTTGAAGTCGAAGGTGGAAAATGGGCTCATGTGTTTATCCTGGCTCCTACTCCCAGGAACAGCTGGATTCAGTGTCGAGAAACAGGCGTTAGCATCAGTCTTTCTTTCCACGGAGATGAATCTGGTGTGAATGTGCAGTGAGGCTGAGAAGGTGGGCGAGGGGGAGACACAGAGGGACTGAATGAAGGAGAGAATGGCAGCAACTTGTTCATTTCACACAGACACAAACATGTGTCCGGGAGAGGGGCGCAGCAGACCGCCATTTAAGAAAACGGAGGAAGAACATGCTACAGGTTGGAGGTGGGGCGGCTTCTCTCTCGCATCACTTGGGTGTTGCATTTGGATGAAAGGACTGTTTTACAACTGGCTGGCTCAAGTAGTAGGCAAGGCGAGAGCTAGGTCCTCTCACTGGAAGTTTCCTCTCCTCTCTCCCTAAGCATCCTCAGTGTTGCTCTACAGCAGTGATGGCGAACCTTTTGAGCTCGGCGTGTCAGCATTTTGAAAAACCCTAACTTAAGTCTGGTGCAGTGTCACATAGAGAAATTTTTTGATATTTGCAACCAACCATAGTAAAACAAAGATTTATATTTTTGATATTTATTTTATATATTTAAGTGCCATTTAACAAAGAAAAATCAACCAAAAAAATGAGTTCACGTGTCATAGGTTCGCCATCACTGCTGTAGACAAACTCTGGGCACAGTGGTCACAAGTTGCACAGCCCGATTCTGCGCCGTATACTCCTTTCTCTTCCAAGAAAGATGCACATATTAAACTCCCTCTCTCCTTTCGGGTTAGAGGAAAGGGATTCTGATGACGTCCACATTTTCCACTGTGCCTCAGCTTGTTGGCAGCCGTCTGTGCCCGCAGCTGGCATACGCCTGCTCTGGGCCAGGCACTTCACTAAGAGCCTTGGGGACATGCTCCTGCCTTCAGGGCCCTTGTCCTGCTTCAGGGACAGTCAGAAGCAGGTGCCATGAAAGAGATGTGGGTAACACACAGAGTTTCAGAGGCAGAGCCAATTACGTCTATGGGAAAAGATAGGAAAATCCTAACATTTAGAGAAAGCCAGAGGGTTAAAACTGAGTATCATTTCTCATGGAAAAGCTTGTTTTTGGTTGTTAGGTTTAATGGCTGCTTTTCTCTAAGCATTTGAAATTTGACTAAAAACTGCCAATAATATTTATATGATGGGAGTAAGCAGAGGCCATAGGAGGGAACCATAGTCCAGCAGCCTCATGTATAGGTAGCCCATGTAAAAATAATAAAATTTCATCTCTAGTAGTAAGAAGGAGTCTGGGAGTTCCACCACGCTCAGCCTGGAAATGGCTCTTTCCTCTATAAAATTTACTATGACTGAAAAACTGCTCATATTGTCAGGATGCAACATGGACCAGAAACTTCGCAGAACAGAACAATGAAAATCAAAGATGCTACTGCACAAGGAGCCAGGAGAGGCATTTTGCAGAGCCAGTTATTGGAAGAGAGGGGTCTTTCTACCGTCCTGGCATTACATGGGTTCATGAGGTTAATGAGAGAGAGAAAGTCAGTCACAGATAAAGGCAGAGCAAGAGAGCACGCAGCACTTGTACTCAAGGTGTACATTTCTCACCCACCCAAAGGCTTCACCTGTTAATCTGGAAAGGAGGCTTGGAGTTAAACCAAATGGTTTATAGCATTTGCTATATATATTTGATTAAAATGTTTGGTAAACTATGCAATTTATGTGGGTTCGTTGATTGTGTTTATTGCGTTAGCTTTATGAAGTTTCAAGTTAAGGGTCACCACATTCACCACTCCAATGCCAACCCCCAATGCCCCAGGGTTTTATTCGATAGAAACACCTGAAAGAGGAAAACTCTAAACTGGCTGTTGGGCATGGAGGATTAGCTGCTCAGAGCAGGTAACCATATACAAAGCACCCTCGATAACCCAGTATAGGCTCACAGGAGATTCCTGTTTGACTGGGTGGCTCTCTTGTTACAGAGATGAGTAAGAGGTATAGTTGGATTTATAATAATATAAGCTGTTTACAGAGTTTTTCTCCACTTAGCATTTCATCCATTAACATCACAGGTCTTAATGACTATTTCTTCAAAAACAACTTCATTCTGCATCTACATACCCCTCAGGTTTCTTTTCCAAGGAACCCAGAGTGAGACAATCTAGCTTTCACTGATTTTCAGTGTGTACTTGTGAGGATGGCTCTTTCTAAGCTTTCTGGAGTTTGCCCCCCTTCCGCTTCCCTTCCAGCAACTGCTCATGTGTTGTTCTCTGTTCATCCATCCTGTGCTGCTACAGCCCTGGGGACTAAGAACTGGCTCCATACAGTTGGAAAGCCACAGACATGGAAGAGATGTCAGACATCATCTAAGCCAGCTTGCTCTCCGTAGCCCATGCTTCAATTCCACTGCAAAATCCTTGCCATGCGGTCACCGGCTCATGATTCAGTGCCTCCCATGACAGTGGACTTGCTGTGTCCCAAGGCAGCCGGGCCGTTTTTAGATGCACTAATGAGCAAGTTGTCCTCAGGCTGAGCTTACATTTGCCATTCTCTTGCTTGCCCATTGGTTCTGGCCACGTTCTCCAGGGTAACCCAGAGTCAATTTCCACGTGACAACCCTCTCTGAAGATAACTCTCACTGCCCTGGCTTAGCTCTTCTCCTTTCCAGGGCAAGTATTGCTAGTTTCTTCAATATTTAATATATTTTCAAGTCATCTAAAAAACGTGAACTCTGGACTCATTCTAATAACTGTGTGTGTGTGTGTGTGTGTGTTTGTATGTCTGTGTACACACAACAGATCTGGAGCTAGAAAATGAGTTCTAGTCTAACCATCACAGAGTAGGGTGTGTGTGGTTTTTTTTTTGCTGGTGAACGTTACACCCAGTACCTCATTGATGGAGTTCCCATTTTGCCATTTCATACATGCATAGGGGACTGTCTCTATGTTTTTTGAAGCCAAGAATTCCATGGATGTCTGCCTTCATCATTACTGATCAATTGAAAAATGCCAGTGAGGTTCCAGAACACGGCTATGGAACACATGACAGCCTTCCAGCCTGGCTCTGAGATCATGCATGGCACACAGACCCTTCATGGCAACGCAGACAGCAGGAGGCATCAGAACAGGGCTGCTGACTGTTATGCTAGAAAAATACCAAAGCCGTCAGTTATTCCTAGTGATATGGCAACGTCCCACACAACAAGGTTCAGAAACAAAGTCCTTGTCCTAACACTCCCTCCAGGGAGCAAGAGAACTTCTGAGAAACTAAAGTACCTCTCACTCAGCAAAAGCTAGGGGGCTCCAGAAACATACATTCAGATGAGCTAATGGGGCACTGTAAGCTGCTATTCCCCCTATGAGCTCCATGAAAGCAAATCTGGCGTGTGTCAAGTTGTTCACCATTGAAATGTTAGCACCTAGCATAGTGGCTGGTGCATTTTAAAAAGAATTGGCAAATACCTCTGCTGAGAGGCCGCAGCTGCTTCAGTGAGCTCAGAGCAACCAAAGTCTGGCCAAGGAGAAAGGAAATCAAGGGAGGCTGTGAGGAAAAGGTGACTAGGAACCTTAGGATCTGACCAGGATGGAAAACAAGATTTGACACAGCAATTTGGTGTATCTTCCCCACTAGATTCTAGCTCCATGTTCACCCTTACGTTCGAAGCAGCACATATCCTTTAGGGAATAAGAAATTAATGATGATGGTGGTATGACAGATACAGGGTCATACAGATGTCAGTGACAAGGTCAAAATAAGAATTTATTTATAGTTTTTGAGTCCCTAAATCTGATCATCGAGTCAGTAGAATGACCCCACTCCTTTGCCTACAGCAACTTTTTTTAAAAAAAAAATGGTATCTAGAAAAACATGCATGTGCTGTAGGTTGGAGAAAAGTAGTGAAGTTTCAAGATCCTGTAATATTTGCAACGTGTAGCTGTGATGAGAGTCACTCCTAAAATTCTAAGCTGTGCAGTTTACCAAGTCATGCTTTGTCATGAATGTATGAAATTTAGGGCTTTATGTAAAAATTATTTGGGCTGTTAAGAATTCAGTTCAGAAGAATGTTTTAAATCTATATAGTAACCTATGAGCATTACATTTACCACAATGCCATGCTAAGAACACTCGTCTAACTGGGCATTTGATGCTATATTTGCTGTGCTCATCTGTAAAGGGCACACAGATCTAGCAGGTCTCATTTCACTGGCTCCAGGGAACAAAAGTGTTGCCTTTTCCCAATTAAGTAGTGGAACTCATGAGCTGGAATCGCATATTTAGACCAAGTAGGTAACGTGTGTAGTTTGTTATTCACTTTCTGGCTCTGTCTAAAGGCCAAACACCTTCTTTTTAAAAATATGAAGAGCCTGGTTGCCAGTTGTTCTTTGAAGAAATAACTTTTCATTTAAATAGTAATTCATGCAAAGGAGGCGGGGGGTCACACATATGTCAGTATTAATGAAAACCCATCTTATCACCATCTCTACAACTAGCTTTGCATTTTTTTTAAGCTTCTGCATTGAGTCTGTGAGTTGCCTGAGGTAAAAGGGCACAAGGAGGATACTAAAATCTGAAATTCATGATTATTTTCTTTATTTATTAAGTGCATATATTTGAACTCCTAAGGAAGTAGGAACGCACTGATCCAGAATTACAGATAGATGAGAACACCTCAAAATAGGCACAACTCTCAGAATAAGTCATTCTCATGTGGAACACTGGATAGATGTAAAAGCTGAATCACCAAGGTATTGAATGTTCAGATGTTTTTTTGCCTTTAGGCTCTCAAATCTTTGGTCTATATTTCTTTGTTCTCTCATTTTAGGTTATGACACCAGACAGTTCCACAAAGCTGTCTCTTTCACAGAGTTATTCTAGCCAGGGTGCTCAAAAATCTTAAGTCAACACGGAGAAAAATAAAGTACTAAGTTCTAAATCAGTCCACTGCCCGTAGTTCAAGCTTCTGTCTCCTTAGATCTCCCCTCATCAGGAGCCTGACTCTCTCTGTCTCTAACTCTGGGGCCTGGCACCCAGGGCTGCTGCTGAGTAAGCTGAGGTTAGGACTCCACATATGTAAAGTTGGTCAAATTTAAAACAGTTGTGGTTTCCCTGTAATAACTTTTCCCTGAAATAATGTGGAGAGAGGCAGAAGCGTGGTACTGTGGGAGAAAACATGACCAGAGGACGTGTTGCCTGGGAACTTCTTTGTCAGGCAAATATGAGTCATGGGGTAGGGACAAGGCCAGTGCTGCCACGGGTTGGTTGGAAATCTGAGTTTTAACCTTTGAAGGGTATTTAGTTGAAGGCCCGCAGGTTGGTGTATGTTACAAGTATCACATAAATAAATTCCACTCTTGTGATTGCTTAACTGGGTTTCCCCAACATTCTATTTTTTCCATTTCTTTTCCAACTAGCTTTGCCCAGTTTTTTAAAAAAATTTCTCCTCCCCTGCTTATAAAGCACATTGGCTTTGTTTAGTAAGCAGAAGAATCTTTTAGGAAGTCCCACTATTAGGCAAGATTTCATAAATTAACGTTCTCAGGGGAAAAAATGTTTTTCCTCTTCTGTTACTAATCTACAAAAGTAGCCTGCCATATGTAATCATATGTAGGATGCCAAATTTTTCCAAATGACACAAGTAGGGGAGTTTTTGTTTTGCTTATTGCTAAGTATAAGTTGGCAGACCTTCTCCAGAATGAATGCAAGTTGCACTGGTTGACCTGCAGAGGGCGCTAACAAGTGTAACACAAAAAGTCTAGTTTTTACACAGAGAAAAAAATAATGCTTAGAGTGCAGTTTCTTTATGAAGAAAAACAACAAGGACTCTTTCTTTTTCATTGGTTAATGTCTTCATAAACATTGTCTATTTTCTGTCGCCTTTTTTCTCACAAACAGATAGGAATCCTCAACTTAATAATGACCTGACTGTATTTGAGATCTGAGATAGGAATATATTCCAAGCTCTACAAGGTCAGGAACTGTGTCAGTCTTCTTCCCCATTGTACCACCCACCTCTTGGCATACAGGAGGTGCTCAGCCAATAACAACTGAACAAATTAAAGTGGACAAAAACAAAGATTCTAGCCCAGGCCAGCATGGTTCAGTTGGTTGAGCATCGTCATGTGCACCAAAAGGTTGCTGGTTTGATTCCATTCAGGGCACATGCCTACGTTGTGGGTTCGGTCCCAGGTTGGGGTGCATATGGGAGGCAACTGATGGATGTTTCTCTCTCTCTTTTCCTCTCCCCCTCCCTTCCTCTCTCTCTAAAACCAATGAAAATATATTTTAAAAAATAGAGATTCTATCTTGGGAACAAAGATTTGCTGCTTGTTCTTTGGTAAATGTGTTGACAAAAAATCCCTAGAGATAGAATGTGTAAATTATATTTTATATTTACTTACATTTTTATAATTTGATTCAATTTATTCATTCAACAAATATGTATTATTTACTATTGCCAGGCATTTCTCTAAGTGCTTGAGATATGATACTCTAATATTCTCTACTAAATCGGAAGGTAATAACTAGTTGACAGAAAACAACATAACGCAGATTAGAGGATACAGAATTGTGAATAGTCAGTGCTATTTTCAATGGGATTGTCAGAGTGGTGTTTGAGAAGAGACCTAAAGCGTGGGAGTGAGTTTACAGGTACTTGGAAGAGTCTTCTAGCCAGAAGGACAGCAAGAACGTCAGCCCGGAAGTGAAGAAGTTCTTGAAATGTCTGAGGAGTAACAAGAAGGCCCCGTGACTGAGCTGGGTAAGCAAAGGGGAGAATACGAAAAATTCTTCCCTTTGTTTAGGAAGTGAAGTTGGAGACATAAGTAAAGGTCAGACAGATTATGTATGGCTCTACAGGCCAGCGTTAGGTTTGGAGTTTTTAATATAAGTAACTTGGGGAGCATCAGAGAGTGAGCACAAGAGAGGGAGATGGTGGCCTTGACTTTGTAAAGTGGTCGTTCTCACTGCTGTGTGAAGAGCAGAGGCAGAGGACTGAGTGTGGAAGCAAGGAGGCCAGGTAAGAGGTTCTTGCGGTGGCCAAACCAAAGCTGATGGCCTGGCTGAAGGAAGGTGGTGACAAATGGATTGTGGGAGGGGGATATTAAAAGGAGCAAAGATTCTTTTTGGCCCAAGTAAGTGGGTAAATGGTGGTGCCATTTTTAGAGACTGGGAAAGACTAAGGGAAGAGCAGGTATGACAAGGGATGGAGTGGAAGGAAGCCAAGGGTTCAGTTTTGGACATTAAATTTGAAATGCCTTTTAGACATCCACATGGAGAAACGAAGCGGGCAGTTGAGTATGAGATGTGGTCTTTAGAGGAGTTGCGGCTGGGCCTGTGCACTTGGGAACAGCTGGCATACACTCCGGAAGGGACATGCCTTTGTGACTCTGCTTTTATTTACTGCCTGCATAACCTCACACCCTGCTGGGAAGATCCATGAGGCGGAGAATCACTTTGGAATTAGGACATCACTCAGAGCCACAGTTCAGCAGCCAAAGCACCACGTGTCCTTCCTATTCTGGTGGGTGGAGCAAGCAGGGCAAGGCCCCTTGTCCCTTCTGCTCAAGTTGTCCACGTTTAACATGACAGTCTCCTCCACCATTTGGTTCTCCTCAAAGAACAGGGATAACACACGCATGATATTGAAAAGTGTTGCCAACACTAGGAACTCCATGGCTGGAGCCCGAAGGTGGGAAGATTTATTAGGAAGTAGATAATCAAGTCCTTAAGGCAGGCTCTGCTATGTCACCCTCCATGGATCTAGGTATAAGATTCAGTCAATACTGATGCGAACTCACTGTTAAAGTCACTTCAGTTGCTAAGTGGAAGCTGACATGATGGGCCGGGGAATGGCAGATATTCGTAAGACACCATGCTCCAGGCATTCACCACTTCCCTACAGGCTTTAGCAACATGTTCTTTTGTGTTGTATCTCCTTAGAACGAGTCTCTCTGCCTCGCCCACCCAGAGAAGTTCTTATTTCTCAAAGCCCAGGTTCAAGATCTTCCTCCTCTGAAGAATTCCTAGACTCATCTAAGCAAAAATCTCGCCTTTACCTGTGCAGCACAGTGCTTAGTGTCTCCGTTCCAGGACTGTCACACCATGTGGCCGTCATTAGGAAAAGCCCAGCTCCCCTATTGGACTGTGGGCTCCTTTGGGAAGACAGCCGGAGTGTCATCATCTCTCTGTTCTCTGCACCTCACCCAGGACTAGTCAAGCAGCAGAAACGTAATACATATTGAGTTAAGTGAATGAATGCGTTAGAATTAAAAACACTCACACAACCCCAGAACAAAGCCTGTTCTTCTAAGAAAAAGCTGGAAGCTCAGTGAGCTTTGGAAAAACTAATGATGACTCAGCTCAAGTCAACAAGATGCATGCTGGGGGTTGATGACATAACACTGGTTGGAAAGTGAATTATTTTGAACCAATGTTGCACTGTTGGGAACTCTTATTTGCCTGAATGATCAATAATTTCTCTCTCTTTTAGTAGGGGACTTCCTCCAAAGTTCAAACTTGAGTTTCTGTGGGCTTTCCAGGGGGGCCAGGACGTAGCCACAGAGACAAGGCTTATTCTCAGCCAATCCTATAGTGGCTGTCCACAGGATCGCTGGAGGGGGCACAGCCCCACTTCTATGGCAGTTAGTACAATGCGATGACTTGAATGTGTCCAGCATGTATCTGAATGACCCCTGGGTCTGCACCTAACATACTGGGTACAGGGAGGACACAACCCTGCTGACCTTGAGTGATCTTAACCGGGTGAGCTTACAGCACACAACCCAACGTGTTTACCTGCGTTAGACTGACGGATGGCTGGCCAAGCCTAAGGAATGTCCACGACCCCAAACCACATTATTTGCTTGAGTAATGTTCTTACCTGGCCCTTCGATCTTGACTCCTCGAATGGGAGGCACTGTATGTCACATTGGTAGTAACAGGACAGATGGTCAGGGTGATGGAGTTTTTGACCCGGATCTAGGAAAGACCTGTGACCTACCTGGATCAGATGAGCTGCGCTCTCTGGGCTGCCGTATCTGAGGTCATGTCCATTGATGGCCAACACGCGGTCGTTCTCCTCCAGCCGACCATGTCGGTCCGCCACACCGCCATCCAACACGTTGGAAATGAATACCCCGGGCTCATCCACCTTGCGCACCAGTTTTATCCCCAGCTGCTCCTCAGGGCTGCTTTTGTTGAGAATCACGTGGAAGCTGTCATCGCGGGGCCCACAGCTGTCCGGCGCCTGCCCGTTGCTCCTGCTCCGGAACTTCTGTTCCCGCAGCACAGTGAGCCACAGCACCCGGCAGGGCTGCCGCAGCAGGCGCAGCGCGTAGTTGTGACGGACATTGCTGATGTCCATCCCGTTGACCTGGGAGAGGGGACTCAGCTGTCAGTTCCGCCTACCACACCCCTTCCCAAGAGGCTTAGGCCCACAGAACCACCAGGGCCGGGCCTCGGGGTTGCTCTGCTCTGTCCAAATATCCCCATCTTCCCACATTTCTCCACATGACTTGCCGTGACGTCACCTGTACCACCGCCTCAGGTCTCAGTGGAGACCATCTTTCTGCTCCCTCACCCTGACACAAGCCCCACATTTGTTTATGTGGGGGGGGGGGGGGGGGGGGGGGGGGAATAAAAAGTAGGAAAAGGCCAATGAGAATAGAAAACATTCCATTGAGCTCAATGATAATAGTAAACTGCTGTTCAATTCAAACTGAGGTGGCATTTTCTTTCCCAAAGCCCCCAGATGAATTTTTCTCCCTGGGTCACCCATACTGAGTGTCAGTCCCCACTACTGTGTGTGTGTGTGTGTGTGTGTGTGTGTGAGAGAGAGAGAGAGAGAGAGAGAGAGAGAGAGAGAAGATGTGTGCGAGAGTGTGCATGAATGTGCTTGTTTATTGGCAAGTGTGTGAATGTGAGTGCGAGTGAGTGCGTGCGTGTGTGTGTGTGTGTGTGTGTGCGCGCACGCGCGTGTGCGCGTGCGTGAGAGAGAGAGAGAATGAGAGACAGGTCTGCAAGGTCTTTTGCCCATGTTCTCAACAAAAGAAAAAAAAAATCTCTGCAGTTTCAAACAAACTGATGTGAATAGAAGTTTCTAGGCTCTTTTATTGAAAGGCTGGGTCACTTTATGATGCCACTTAAAGATCCTCAAGCTCAGCCCTCTCATTTGTGCCTCTTTAAAGATCTGCCTCCGGATGCCTGGTGGCGCTTTCTGGTTTGATTGCCCTGCTAAGCAGGCGCAGCCCCTAGTGGTGGGCGCTGCTCTGGAAGAGGAGAGTCACACCGCGCTCTGTGCTTAAGGAGCGAGGCCCCACAGAAGAGAAACAATCTTCTTGAATTTCTATGGTTTGGTAAGAAACCTGGGGCTTGCAGCCAACTGCTAGAGGAGCTTCGCAGGGAGATTGTACAAGGCCTTCCTGCAGCGGACAGTCGCCAGTTCTCTGCTGCGTCTCCAGGGACGGAGGGAGGCTCCCCCTGCACAGACAAGGCTTGCCACCTCTGTGCAAGCCCAGGTGAGCTTCAGGGCCTGGCTCTGCTTGGCTGCCTTATCCTGTCTGGTTTCCCCCATCACGTCCAGGCCAAGAGGAGGTCAGGGTTGCCCGCTAAACAGTCCTGGCAGCTCTTCTGCCTGCAAGTGCCAGTTGAAGGCTGTGTAAGAATCAAAATGTTTTGTTATGCAACCCTCCCAGGCAGCATAGTTTCCACCAGAGCTGGGAGGACGCCATGCGGAGCATCGCAGATCGCACACGCTGACTGTCCCTTGGGGTTGATGGGCCCTGCCTTGTACTCCACCCTTGAAAGCCAATCGGAATTTCAGTTTTTTTCTATGATAAGTGCTTTCAATTTTCTCTTATTCCAAAGAGTGAGAACTCCTGGCCAAAGAAACTGCTCATGAGGTGTCAGGAGCTGGCCCCTCAGCAACCTAGAAGGGGTGAGATGAAACTGTCATCTGAGTATCAGACAGGAAATATATGACCAGGGAGAAATCCCTGGTCCCTTTTGGCACATGCTCGGCTTGTGTCTGATAAACAACTCTTCCTTTATCCTTTCTCTTCTTCTGGAAATTACTCCCCGACGTTCTTCCCTTCAACCAAGCCTCACAGGATGGGCCTGCCCAAAGCTTTCTGTCCCCGACCTGTCTCCCTGGAATGTCTGTGGGTTGGCAGGAATAATTTAGGGGTGACATTTTTTTTTTTCATGGAGGGCCATTAAGCAACAGGAAATTTACTTTAGAGTCGTGTGTGAATACAAATGATTAGATAAAATACAAAGTGTTCCATTAGTCTACTTTAAAAAGAATTTCAGAAGACATATGCTCCAGTTTTGTATTATTTTATATTATATTACATAAAGTAGAAGGGAGGGGTAGAAAGAAGGAGAGAGAGAGAGAGAGGAGAAGGAAGAGAGGGGAGGTAGAGGAAGGGAAGAAAGAGGATGGAAGAAGCTAGAGAGTAAAGAAAGAAGAAGGAGGGGAAGCCAGACAAAATGATAGAGATTGAAAGAAATATTTATATAAAGAGAGCCTAAAGAAGAGTGAAAGAATGAGAAAGACAGAGAGGAACAAAGACTATCTCAATTAAACTGTAAATCTCATATTAAGAACATATCAACATAGTAACTATGAGAAGTAATTGCTCCATATTTATTTTAGTATTTCATCCATGCAGCCATCCATCCACCCACCCAGTTAGTTGCTCTGAGGTGATGTTTATTAAGCCCCTTTCATGGCCTCACAGCCATGGTCTCTACCTTTAGTATGATGTCTCCTGGCAGTAGCCGGCCGTCCCTGGCAATCACCCCATCACGGTAGATGTGCTGGATAATGATATGGACCAGCGGGGTTTCACTGCCTCCCACAAGCCTAATGGAGAGGCTCTCGTTGGGATCCACTCTATTAATCTTGATGCTGGTAATTTCACCGTCTGGAATCAGGTGATACAACCTTGGAAAGACTGAAATGGACAAAGACAGTATTTACTTTAAGACGCCCACCCAATGGACATTTCCAACCACTCTTCTTCTTGCCAAACTTCGGTTTCAGCCAAACTAAACTATGCATACATGTTTTCCATTTTCCTTCCTGCGTGCCAGCATAAGTTTCTTTGCCTGGAATGTTTTTTATTCTAGGCCTGAACCCAAGTCTTCCTTCAAGGCCTGCATAAAATGATCCTTTCCAATTAAACTCTGCCCTGATCCGCCATCCCCTGTTCTCTCTAAACATCCCATTTCCCATAAAACTCTCTTCAATTCTCATAGCATTCAACCTTGTTATTTTTCATGCCCATTTCTTTAAAAAAAAGTTTTATTGATTTTTTTTTTAGAGGGACGTTTATTAATTTGAGAGAGAGAGAAAGGGAGAGGAAGAAAGAGAGAAACATCTATGACAGAGAAACACCATTTGTCTGCCTTCTGCATGTCCCCTACTGGGGATTGAGCCCACAATCTGGGCCTGTGCTCTGACCACTGAACCACACTGGCCTGGCTCATGCCAATTTCTTATATCTCCCGTTGAACTCTAAGATACTCGAGGACAATTTCTGGCTCCTCCGGAGTTCTGTGCACAGATCCCTGCACACGGAGACTGCAGCCAATGTTTGGGTGAACAGGAATGAATGAATGAATGACCCGCCCTTATGGAATGGACTGCAGTTTCCTCACTTACTTATCAAGGAACAAACAGAATAAATCTGCACTTCTGCTCTCTCAGATCATTTTGAAGATTTCTTCCTGAAAGTCCCCACTTTCCAGCTTAGGGACTCACCGGTCCTCTCTACCAGACATGTTTGTCAACAAAGGAAGTCCAACAGCCTGATTCATGATCAAGAAAAGAGCCGCAGCCTCAGTCGGTGGCTTTAAGAGGTTTGGCCACCGATCTGCCACCATCACTAATTCAGAGCTAGGAGACTCGGAGATCATCATGGGTGGTATTTGCAAACTTGATTTTTTAACTGAGGACTCTTCTTTCCCATGAAATGCATCACGCGCCCACCTCCACCCCACTGTGCCCACACACATATCTGCTCTAGTCGGTGTGCAGCTAGAGAGCAAGTCAAGCCTTTATCTTTCAAGTGAGGACATTTGAGCTCAGAGGGGGGGAGTGACGTGACTGCTTGGAGGTCATGTCACTTAGTTAGGTGGCCCTCAGAGCCAGGTCAGAACCCAGGGCTCCTGATGACCACCCTTCCCATCACCTGCCTCAGGTGTCCCTGGGCCAGGGGTTCCCAGCCTGGTGACAGTCCCACAGGGGCTTTCCCTGTAGGTCTGTAAGCCGGCAGCACCCCCGGCACTGCTCTCCACCTGGGTTTGGAGAGAAGTGACCAGAGGCGATGCCCTAAGTGCCGGCCAGGCTACACCGAGTGGGAGGAGGAAGCACGCCTCCCGAGTTGCTTGAGGCTGAGTGTGGATGAGGAGGGCGGAGAAGCTTCTGTCTCCTGTAGCTGCTGACAGCTGCCTCTGCCCCCAATTCTCCCTTAATTAAGTCATCTGGGAAGATCAAGACCGCACGCCTGGTTCCGCATAGTCCACTCTTTGTGACTATTATCAAAACCCATGACCCTAGTCCACTTTCCCTAATGAACTCAGTTCACTAATGAGCCCTCAACTCTCTAGGAACAATACAGAAAGAATTCAAGTTATTTCTAAGTATTGTAGAACATGAGAAACAAAGCAATTTAGCGGCCAGAGAGAGCCAGAGACATTGTAAATTCGGGTCCTTCACCTCCTCTGGGATTTAATTTCAAGTGAGTGATTGGCTTTGCTGTGAGGCTGTGGGCAGCCGTCTTAATCTGCCAGTTCCTGGTGCTAACAGCACGAGGGTGATCGAGGTCAATTAATGTTTAAGCTACTCCAGTTACATTAAGTAGATATACCGCAAGCATTTGTTGGAACAGGTTTGGTGACGAGGGAATGGAAATTTAAAAAAATTATTTTGAGCAAAGAAAGATTTAGAGTCAAAGCTGCCAATTTTTTCCCTCTCCTCCCCCCCTCTCCCAGCAGATTTACAAAAACCATACATCCAAACCTAGTTGATTTGATAATCTGAGAGGACACACCCAATCACACTTGTAAATGATGCTAATTAGAGCCACCCCAGTGAGACCCCAGTGCCCTTGAAGAGTTAAAGTAAGTTTTAAACTGCCAAACTCGTGCTGGTCTAGGACCGTGATGGCGAACCTATGACACGCGTGTCAGAGGTGACATGCGAACTCATTTTATTGGTTGATTTTTCTTTGTTAAATTGCATTTAAATATATAAAATAAATATCAAAAATATAAATCTTTGTTTTACTATGGTTGCAAATATCAAAAAATTTCTATAGATGACACAGCACCAGAGTTAAGTTAGGGTTTTTCAAAATGCTGACATACCGAGCTCAAAAGGTTCACCATCACTCGTCTAGGACAACACAAACTTGTTCAATATTCTGTCTTCCCTCATGGACTAAGGAATATAATGTTATTTACTAAGAATTTAATATAGGCTGAGTATTGAGCTAAGTGATTGGCATGCACAATTGTTTTTGTTTTTGTTTTGCCCTAACAATCTTATGAAGGAGATAATTATTATCCCTGTTTTTTTAGATGGTGAAACACGGAAGCTTAGAGAAGTTCAGTAACCTGGCCAAGGTCATGAAGCCAATAAGTAGTAGAGACAGTCTCTTTACAGATATAAAGGTATGGCTAACCCACACCACGGGAATTCACCAGTATCACTACCAGCCCCACTGGGTCCTCAAACCTCACCCTATTCCAGGGCAACAACTTCCTGGAGCATCTCAGGAAATCTATTCTCTCCCACTCTAGGCCCCCTGCACACAGAACACGGCTGCCACCCTCATCTTTTTGAAACATGGCTCCAATCCTGCAACAATTCCACCCAAGTTTTCAGGTGGATACAAGTCCAGACTCTTAATGGCATCCAGCACCCTCTCTGATCTGACCTAATGAATCTCCCACTACTTTCCAACACAGTCAAGATCTCAATGTCCATTCCTTAAACATGGACAACACTGCCCTGCTCGGAACTGACGCTGTTCTCCCTGTGGCTGCCATTGTCATTCATGTGCACCTCACTCTATGGCATTCGATTTTCTTTTAGTTTTGAACGAACCTCTTGAAGCCAGGAATTGGATTTTATATGCTTCATAAAAAATTACAGAGCCTCGGCTAGTGCCTTATACATAGAAACCTCTTATTAAAAATGTTTCTGCAATAAACATGCAAATAAATCTTATTCGTTCAGGAGAAAACTTTATATAGAGTGTCATTAAGGAGCCTTTACTAAGAAAGGAAGACTGGCATAAAGGAAGTTCTAATCATGTCACGTATTCATTGCACACACGTTCAGCAAACACCATTATGTACCAGATCCTGTGTTTGGCTTTAGAGTACAAAAGCTCATAAGAAGGACCCTTACCCTTATCGGTACAGTTATAATGAATGGTGGTCATTGCGATAATAGAGACCCAGGTGCTTTAAGAACACAAAAGAAGGGGGACTGAGGGAATCAGGGAGGGCTTCCAGGAGGAGGCAAAGCCTAGGCTGGAAGGAGGCATTAGAATGCCAGATGAAGGTGAGTGGAAGTGCAGGCTGGACAACAGCATGGAGGTAAGCAAAAGAGTATTTACAGGACTGGGATAGTAAGTTCAGGATAGTTAATGCAAGCAGTGTGTGTGTGAGTATGTGTGTATGTGTGTGTGTGTGAGCATGTGTGTGCATGTGTATATGAATGAGCATGTGCGTACAGGATGAGAGGTGATAAGTGAGCAAGAAGGGGTGTTATAACACTGCTTACAAATTCTCTGAAGGCAGTGGTTTGGGCTCTACCAACCGACGCCCCGGAGAGAAGGTACTTAACCAGTAGTTAAGAGAGTGGGTTCTGGAGCCGGAGACCTGGTTTAAAATCCTAAGTGTGCCGTTTTCTAGCTGGGCGACTTTGGGCTAGTAACTTAATGTCTCTGGGCCTGTTTTCTCATCTGTAATATGAACATGATAAATCCCTAGTGTTGTGATATCGAAATGACTTAGAACACTACCTAGCACACAGAAAAAGCTAATTTTTAAGCTAATATTATTACTACCCTAAATTCTAATATAAAATGAAAAGAAGGAAACAGACAGTATTTCCTCAGCTCCATTTATAGTTGAGAAAACACGTAGGATCTAAGACCCAATAACAACTTTGCGTGGATTCTAGAGCCACATTACCGGCGTTCAACATTTGGTAAGGTACTTTGGGTAAGCTATGGAACCTCCCTATGCCTCAGTTTCCTCGTCTGTCAAACAGCTACTTTCTAGGGTTGTTGTGTGGATTACATGAGCGAATGCTTGGAAAACACTCAGAACCATACCATCATACCTAGTTGTGATAAGGACCACCAGTAGCTACACAGCCTTTACCAGGCACTGTTCTCACTGCTTTTCACTTACCAACTCTGATTATTCTTGGTATGTGTTAAGCTAGTACCTGAACGTAAGGGTTCTCACCGCTTTTCCCTCAGCCTATGGAAAAAGAGAACAATTTCTGCTTGCAGTTACTTTTGTGAGAACCAGGCTAAGCGAGGTAAGAAATATTTTATACCCTTGGGAAGAGAGTTGCCACAGAAAGCGAGTGGTGGTCAGGCTGTCATCACGCAGACATGATTCTGGAAGGCCAGCCCATTCCCAGCCCATTCCCAGCCCATTCCCAGCCTGCGGGGAGTTCATTTACCTTCGGGGGGAGTGGTGCTTTCAGAGTTTTCTCCGCCCTCGTCGGCTTGATTGGCCTCCACACTTCCACTCTTTGTCCTTCGCAGAACACTCAAAGCTCGGTTTATTTTTTTAAACGATCTGCTTCTAATAGAGGATCGCTCGAAGGGCCGTGCTGAGGAAAGGAGAGAAGGAACAGTGGCCACACGGTCACAGAAGCCCTCCCTTATGCGCGTCCGGTAAGACGTGCGCAGGAAAACACACACGGTGATCGCTGCTGGGTGGCAGGGTGATAGAATTCACTCAGGAACGTTTTCTAAATTTTTCTACAAGGAAATTGCATGGCTTGTTTAAAATCTGCTTTTCTTTTTTCCTGGACCGGACTGAACAGACCAGCACCTTTCTTGAGCAGCATGGATGGGAAGGAACGGACAGGCGGGAGTGATGAATCAGTACCCCTTCCACCAACTCAGATTTCACACATTTTTAATGATCTGAGGGACTCGTGGTTCTATTTCACTTTGGAGAATTGGACATTGCATCGCTGCCCAAACTACCAGAATGACTTCTCTTTAAAAAAAAAAACCACACACGACATTTGAGAACTTTCCACAGTGACTACTCCACAAAGGGCCACCCCAAGGCAAGGAGGCCATTCCCGGACAACCACCCCTTCGACTCACCCCTCGTTCGGTTGCTCCGGCCAAAGTCCGATGGGCTGTCTGCTGGCTGCCCATCCTCTGCCGCGGACACGTAGGCAGGGTTGTCCAGGCCAGGCTCGTCTGTCATTAAGGCGACGGTGGCAGCTGCAGAAACCTCCGGGAAGAGTGTCGTGGCCGCGAGGCTCGCACAGCCGTCCACAGAGCCATCCTGGGAGCGCCTCTTCCTGTCCTTGGTCAGGCCATAGTGGGAGGCGCCTTTACAGCTGCAGGAAAACCAGGAGAAATGGCTCAGCTTTGCTCCTTACCCACCAGCCTCTACTGGAGAGGAGCACGCTTGCTACTCTCCGAGCTTGATTTACGCCCTAAACCTTTGTAATAGAAATTGACAGGATTAAAATCAACTGGTATAAATACGGATGTAACAAGACAATAAACACCAGAACTTCGCTGGAGATCCAGACCAGAACTTGGCTGGAGATCCTGGCTAGGCTGCCGATCAACGGAACGCTGTCTCCGTGTCATTGCTTCTTCGCCGACTCCGTCTACACCTTTGGGACCCCTGGACCTGCTGGGATTGGACCCCAGCAGCTCACCCCTAGATCTACCTCCCTTTTCACACATCCGTACTCTGCAGACCCTGGCCAACAGAATGAACTGATAATGTGAGATACATTTTGAAAGATGCTCATCACATTCTCTTACTTAAAGCAATTTCTATACTGGCCTCTGGAACGCACATGTATGAAAGTTGTCAAGGCGTCTTTGAGACTAGGGCTTGAGGCTGGCGATCTTCAGCTATCTGGATGGTAATTCCTCTTGCTGGTGTTTATTTTCACACCAAAGTGCTTAGTCACATTCTCAGTCCTGTCTTTTGGGTTTAGCTCCCAGAGCTCTGAACATAAATACCAAGTTCCTCCCAGATTCCATATTTAACTGTCCATGGAACAGAGTCGCCACCACCACCAGGCCACAGGAATTCACTCCGCATTGCTATTCTTGAGTGGCGGGCTTGCTAGCTTTCCTTCTCTACATCTGGGCTGTTCTCAGTGAGGCTTCCACACACTGAGAAATTTCATTCATTGTCATGTCTTCTAACACTGGGAGAGTAAAACAACATCCATAATCTTAAAAAAAAAAAAAGGACATAAAATGTAATGGTCTATACCAGGGGTGGGCAAACTTTTTGACTCGAGGGCCACATAGGTTCTTAAACTGGACCAGAGGGCTGGAACAAAAGCATGGATGGAGTGTTTGTGTGAACTAATATAAATTCAAAGTAAACATCATTACATAAAAGGGTACGGTCTTTTTTTTTTTTAGTTTTATTCATTTCAAACGGGCCGGATCTGGCCGGCGGGCCATAGTTTGCCCACGGCTGGTCTATACCCATTTACCATCCATGTTAAAGAGCAGGCCCATGGGCTAGGGGACCAGGGTTTGAGTTGATCTAGGTCCATATTTTGCTATGAATGTACTTCTCTGTGCCACTGGGCAAGTTGTTTCAGCTCTCAGGTGGGGTTTTGGTCAGAAAATGGTGATGATTGAACGATCTCATTGCATGGTGGTGAGGAAGTAGCCACAGATAGCCACAGCAGCTTCTATAGTTGTTGTGAGGGCAGAAATTATATCGATGAGCTCTTTTAAGAAGTGGCCATTTGCATATAATGGACGTGCTAATTAGTATTTTTTTAAAATATCAACTCATTACACAAAACCTTATTGGTTGAGCCATTTTAAATATATTCCTTTATTGATTTCAGAGAGGAAGGGAGAAGGAGAGAGAGATAGAAACATCAATGATGAGAGAGAATCATTGATTGGCTGCCTCCTGCACACCCCCTACTGGGGAACAAGCCCGCAACCCAGGCATGTGCCCTTGACCGGAATCGAACCTGGGACCCTTCAGTCTGCAGGCTGACGCTTTATCCACTGAGCCCAGCCGGCTAGGGCTGTTGAGCCATTTTACACACTTAATCTCAGCCCAAAGAACAAGAAGCGATGAGCTATTTTAAACAACCCAGCGGAGAGCCTACTTGGAGCCATGCTTCATGTAAGATGCTTGGAAGTAAACAGAACCAAATGGCAGTCTACAGTCCGCATGCAGACAGGATTTATAGGGCCCATAGAACCACATAGCGCGTGAAGAGAAGAGCCTATTGTCCCGGTCAGAATTCTTGCTTTGCAGGGGTCCTCAAACTACTGCCCGCGGGCCACATGCAAATACAAATATTGTATTTGTTCCCGTTTTGTTTTTTTACTTCAAAATAAGATATGTGCAGTGTGCATAGGAATTTGTTCATAGTTTTTTTTAAACTATAGTTCGGCCCTCCAATGGTCTGAGGGACAGTGAACTGCCCCCCACCCCCGTTTAAAAAGTTTGAGGACCCCTACTTTAAAGTATACCAAGCTGTGTGAACTGGGGCAATTTTGTTAACCTCATTAAACTTTCTAATCTGCACATGCTGTGAGGTCTGGCTGTCATTAAGTCTTGTCAAGATTTTAGTACCTGACCAGACAGATAGATGGTTTTCAATAGATTGTAGCTGCTTGCACGATTTATCCATTCTAAGATGCTCATTTTTTTCACACTTTCACATCTCTGAGGATGCCTGGGGGCTGATGGCTCATACAGCTTCTGTTGCAAGCCGAAGCCATGATGCAGATGCCACTGCCCCAGCATGGCAGAGACGGCATGGCTGTCCCTCTTGTCACCCCTACTGAGTCACATCCACTCTCGGTACTACAACATTGAGTTTAATTGTCATTAAATGTCTTAGAAGAAGTTACATTATGATTCAGGATTGAAATGAAAAGCTACAGTATATTTAGAAAGTCTCAAAAACAGCAGTGGCATGTGCATTTGGTATTGGTAAAGCAAATATTCCTTGTTAGAAGGAGGACAGAAATTCCACATTTTCTTGCCAGGAGACAAGCAAATGCTTTATTTGCTTAGAAAGATACCCCCCAAGGAGATGAAAAGTGGTGTTACATTTTGTTACTGAGATCATGCAAAAGGATTGGCCTATTTTATGCCAAACAACACAACCAGAGGGCGGGAGAAGTCACCAATTCATCTGCACCGATTTCAAAGCCCCAAGTGTCTGATGTGACCAGTCCACACATCACAGGGATATCTTTGAAGGTGTTTTGAGATAATTCAACCAGTGGCAGATTTTTACATTTTCTTTTCTTGTTGCTACATGAAATAGAATGTTTCTTATAATCAGTGGCATCTTAGATTGGATGAATGTGGTTTTGCTATTGGTAGAAAGGGACTTTGATTATATAACCCTACACCCTTCTCTTATCGAAGAAGAAACAGGCCTCCAGCTTCTAATGTTAGTTTTCCCCCCACTGAAAGCGTTCAGGCTCCCTGTTTGAATTGATGAGGTTTTACTGTTCTGATGAGCTACTCTGGCTTGGAATTGTTCTGCTTAAAAATAGCAAAGCGGCTGATATGGGAAACTAAAAAATTGGAAGAAACACTGTGTGATGGAAAAAATAAAAGCCAGCATGCATTTGAGCAACTCCAAAGTCATAAATATGCGGGTGGAACACTTCCATGCAAACCAGCAGTGTTTGGTTAGCCATGCATGGGAAGGAAGTTCCTAGACTATTTAGTTGGACTGGGAAGAGTCTCTTTTCTTAGGCAGCAATGCTCTTGCCCTTAGCCATGTGCCCTGCCAGAGCAGGAAATGAATTTTCCTATTGGGCAAATGGTGGCAAAGGGACAAGCCACGGTTTTTGGGAGGTTGGGGGGATGGAGGGCATAGCACATCCCGGTGGAAAAATGGTGGCATCCTATTCTGCTGCCTCATTTGTGAGGAGGTTAAAGGTTTTAAAAGTATTCCAAGACCATAGCATTAAGAAGCCATTGCTGTTTCACACTCTTGGAGTTCAAAGACCCATTTGAGTCTAGGAATGTAAGCCTTCCCCATGGCCTCATATCACGGCTATCCTTGTGATGGCTGGAGAGGGTGCAGAATCTAGACTTAATTTACTGTTCTGGCTCATAAGCCTTCGTGAAAAGGTTCTGCTAAAGCAACTCATACTTGTGTAGTGTTGCCTACTCCAATTTGTTGGCTTAGCTTGAATCTGAGGCACAGAGTGATCTATGAAGGTAGCAGCTTGTACTTAGTAATTATCTCTTTTGTGTTGACTAATTCTGGGGCCGCTTGATTTACAAGCACAAAAGAGGGGAGGACAGAGGAAGAGCTGATTAGCACTGGCCAGCACAGGAACATACGGTGAACCCTGGGTTGTGTTCAAAGCAAGCAGGATTTATTCTCCCTTTAAGTTACCCTGAGCACTAAGTACTCTCAGGTGGTGATGGGCGATGGCCATGAACTTGAAGGATGAACATAAGGAACATGGAAAACCATTTTTCAAACAAACCATGCACTTCTGATATGCTCTCTGTTCAGCACAGCAACTCTGAAAGTCATTTATTTGTTTTTTGCTGTTGTTAATAATGGAGTTGGGATCTTGAGCTCCTATATCAAAGTGAGCTAGCTGCAAGTTAGTCTTAACATATGAATGCTGACACGGGTGTACTGTGGAATATTGTCCTTCTAGCAAGGGTGGGGAGCAAGAAGAGAAAATGGCCCAAACCGGTTTGGCTCAGTGGATACTCTCTCATCGATGTTTCTAACTCTCTCTCTCTCTCCCTTCCTCTCTGTAAAAAATCAATAAAATATATTTTAAAAAAAAAAGAAGAGAAAATGAACCCGCTTCTTGTAAAAATTCCTGAGCCCAAGGTTTCGCTATTAACAGCAGTTGACATGAAGCAGGATGGACCCACACATAATTCACAGAGGCTCTGATGGGGTGTCCTCCGCTGAGAGCAGCACACCAGGCAACACAAGCTGGCTTGCAGGGGAGGGCTAGCTTCTGAGAGTGAGCTATGCACTATGACGGAAGAATAAAAGCTGTCCACAAGAAAGTGAGTCTCAATACCTTCATCACAACAGTCTGGGTAACTCTACAACCTCCCTTTGATCTACCTTTCCTTACATTCTTTCTCTCTTGGTTCACTTCTGAATTAGGTAAACATTGGGGCTGCTCCTCATGTTGAGTTCATTAATTGCCCGGTCTGGTCCTACTTGAAGCGAGGCTTGCAAACTCATATGCTAGTCAGGTGAGGAAATGAGGGAGGTTGGTCTGGGAGGGGAGGACCACGGTGAGCAGTGTTTCGAAAGTGCAGCAGCCTATGCGGCCTACAGACTGTGCTGAGCATTGCCTCAAGAAGACCAGCTCGAGAGTAATTACTCAAAAAAAGGACATCTAAATTAGAAAGCAAGAAGTAAAACTGTCATGATTTGTAGGTGACATATTATATATAGAAAACCCTCCACCAAAAAACTGGTAGAACTAACGAATTCAGTAAAGTTGGAGGATACCAAATCAATATACAAAAATCTGTTGCATTTCTATACACTAATAATTATCTGTCAGAAAGAGAGTATAGAAAAGGGAACCCTTGTACACTATGGTAGGAAAGTAAAATGGTGAAACCATTATGGAAAACAGTATGGAGGTTCCTCAAAATATTAAAAAAAGAACTATCATAGGTTTGATCCAGCAATCTACTTTTGGGTATTTATCCAAGGACATAGAAAACACTAATTTGAAAGATATCTACACTCCCGTTGTAGCACTTCTATAGTAGCTAAAATATGGGCGCAACCTAAGTGTCTATCAATAGATGAATGGATAAAGGTGATGCACACACACACACACACAAACTAGAGGCCCGGTGCACGAATTCGTGCACGGTGGGGTCCCTCTGGGTGGCCTGCAGGAATTGGGCCAAAACCCGCAGTCCAATGCCGCCTGCAGCTCCTACCTGCTGCTCCAGCTCATCCTGGCCCCACTGTGCCTGCTGTGGGCTTGCACTCAATCAGTCCTGATCGGAGAGGCTTATGCTGCCACAGCAGCGCTCACCAGCCATGAGCCCTGCGTCTGGCGCCCTCCTAAGGGGAGTGGCCTGTGGGATCGGGCTGAAACTAGTTCTCTGACATCCCCTGAAGGGTTCTGGATTGTAAAAGGGCACCAGCCAGGATGAGGGACCCCACCAGTGCACAATCAGGCCAGAGAGGGGCCATGGGAGGGCTCCAGGGCATGTCCAGCCCATCTTGCTCAGTCCCGATCAGCCGGACCCCAGCAGCAAGCTAACCTACCGGTCGGAGCATCTGCCCCCTGGTGGTCAGTGCACATCATAGCGAGCGGTTGAGCAGCCTTAGCATATCATTAGCATATTGTGCTTTGATTGGCTGTTTGTTCTGCCATTCAGCCTATTTGCATATTATCCTTTTATTATATAGGATAAATCACACACACAATGGAATATTATTCAATCATAAAAATGTAATGAAATTTTGCTATTTATGACAATATGGATGGACCTTGAGGTCATTATGCTAAGTGAAATAAGCCAGACAGAGAAAGGCAAATACCATATAAACTCATATGTAAAATCTAAAAATAAACAAATAAAAACCAAGCTCATAGAAACAGAACAGATTGGTGGTTACCAGCGGTGGGGAGGGGTATTGGTGAAATGGGTGAAGGGGTCAAATGGCACAAACTTCCATTTATAAAATAAATAAGTCATGGACATGTAATGTACAAAATGGTGACTACAGTTGATAGTACTGTATAGTACTGTATTGCATTTTTGAAAGTTGCTGAGTGAATCTTAAAAGTTCTCATTGCAAAATTTTATAATTATGTATGACAATGTTGTTAACTAGATTTATTGTGATAATTTTCAATATATATACATAAGGAATCATTATATTGTACACCTGAAACTAATATGCTATATGTCAATAATACTTCCATTTGAAAAAAGATCGTGATGCACCACATAAACAAAATAAAAGATAAAAATCACATGATCACATCAATAAATCCAACAGCCATTTATGATTTAAAAATCTCAGCAAAGCGGGAATAGAGGGAACATACCTCAATGTAATAAAGGCCATATATGCAAACCTACAGCCAACATCACACTCAATGAACGTAAACTACAGCGTTTCCCTTAAGATTGGGAACAAGACAGGGACGTCTGCTTCCGCCACTCAACATACGGTAGTTCTGAAGTCCTAGCCAAAACAGTGAGACAAGAGAAGAGATAAAAGACATCCAAATTGAAAATGAAGAAATAAAACTCTCATTATTTGCAGATACTATGGAAACCCTGACTAGACTGATAAATGCATTCATCAAAGTAGCTGGATATAAAATAAATATCCAGAAATCAGTGCATTTCTATACACCAATAATTGACTATCAGAAAAGGAAACTAAGAAAACAACCGCATTTATAATTGCATCAAAAATAATAAAATACCTAGGAATGAACTTAACCAAAGATATAAAAGACCTGTACTCAGAAAATTATAAAGACACTGAAGAAAGAAACTAAAGAAGATAAAATAAGTAGAAGCATATACTGTGTTCATGGGTAGGAAGAATTAACATCATTAAAATGTCTATACTACCCAAAGCAATCTATAGATTCAATGCAATTCCTATCAAGAGACCAATGGCATAATTCACAGAACTAAAACAAATATCCCCAAAATTTGTGTGGAACCACAAAAGACCCCGAATAGCCACAGCAATCTTGAGAAAGAAGAACAAAGTTGGAGGAATCACACTATGTGATATCAAACTATATTACAAGGCCATAGTAATCAAATAGCATCGTATTGGCATAAACACAGACATATAGATGAATGCAATGGAATAGAGAGCCTAGAAATAAACCCATTCCTTTATGGTCAATTAATATTTGACAAGGAAGGCAAGAACATACTATGGGGGTAAAGACAGTCTATTTAGTAAGTGGTGTTGGGAAAATTGGACAGATACATACAAAAAAAGAAAAAAAGAGAAAAGAAAAGTAGACCATCTTCTTACACCATACACCAAGATAAACTCAAAATGGATCAGAGACTTAAATGTTAGACTGGAAACCATAGAAATACTTTGAAGAAAACATAGGCAGTAAAATCTCAGTCATTTCTTGTAGCAATATTTTTTGATATATCTCCTTGGGTAAGGGATACAAAAGAAAAAATAAACAAATGTGTCTACATCAATCTAAAGAGTTTTTTGCATAGCAAAGGAAACAATCAATAAAATGAAAAGACAAACCACTGAATGGGAGAACATATTTGCCAATGATACATCTGATAATGGGTTAATATCTAAAAATTATAAAGAACTTATACAACTCATCACCAAGAAAACAACCCAGTTAAAAAAATAGGCAAAGGATCTGAATAGACACTTCTCCAAAGGGGACAAGGTGGCCCAACAGGCACATAAAAAGGTGCTCAGCATCACTAATCAGCACAAATATAAGTCAAATCAAAACCACAATGAGATATTGACTCACACATTGTAGTGTTATTTATGATAGCCAAGATTTGGAAGCAGCCCAAGTGCCCATCAATAGAGGAGTGAATAAAAAAGCTGTGGTATATGTACACACTGGAATACTACTTTACTGTAAAAAAGAAGGAAATGTTACCCTTTGTGACAGCATGGATGGGCCTGGAGAGCATTATGCTAAGTGAAATAAGCCAGTCAGAGAAAGACAAGTACAGCACGATTTCACTTATTAACAAATCTAATTAACAAAATAAAAACTAACAACTAAAATGGAAACAGACTTATAGAGAACAGATTGACAACTGCCAGAAGGGATGGGGGTTGAGGGGCTGGGTGAAAAAGGTAAAGGATTTATGCAAAAAAACCCTAAAAAATTAAAAAAAAATTTAAAAAGATCAGCCCAGTGTTGCTGAAGCAAGCGATTTGGAAGCTGAAATCCAGTATTTAACATGAAATCTCTTGATTTTAAAAGTTGGCAACAAGCTCAAAATTTTTAAGAACATCATGTTGGCCAAACAAAACACATCTGTAGGCCAGATCTATCTCAAGGGATGACAAATTGCAACTTCTGGGAATAAAGTAAAACTGCCAATGTGGGTGAGTCAGGCTGATTTCTCTCTTTTCAGTCCTCCAGGAAGCAACCCTAGCATTGTCTCGCTCTTCCCCCCACCGTACCCTCCCTCCCCACTGTGTGTGCATGCATGCAGAGGGGAAATGGCCAGAAGGGGGCTTCTCTTTCATTATTTGTCCCAGCCCCACTTCTGATCCAAGTCTGAGAATAGGATTGAATTCTCAACTGTTTCTCTTTCACTCCTGGGAGAGCTAATCGCTTGCCCAAAGCTATTATATAATGGGAGAGGGAGACATCCAACCCTAATGGGGGTATTCGCTGTCAGGCAGAGAACCAAGATTAGAGGATCTGGAGGAAGCAAGTTTCCCTGAAGCAAGCTTCAGCTGTTCTGCTGAACAGAATAAGTGACTCAGATTTTGCTCAAAGTGGGTACCCAGGGGCCAAGCTGAGAGACGGATGCAGGAGAAGAGATGGTCACTGTGAGAGAGCAACAGGCTCTCCTTTGTGTTCTTGAGCAAGGCAGCTGGGAGACAGGACCCTGGGAGCCTCAGGAACTATTGTGCTCCAACTCACAGAAAGTCTTTGTCAGCATGCTAGCGACCCCAGAGGCTCAGGTGGGCCTTAGTCATGCATGCTCAGCTCCCAACTCCAGCTCCAGGGCCACCACCCTGCCCTCCTGACACCACGACTCCATGGCTTTGCAGTATGTCCTACCTAGCCTGTCTCCCTGCTCCAGTCTTCCTCCCCATTCCCCATCCCAACCCATCCTGACCACTCCAACACCTTTCTTTTTTTTTTTTTTAAATATATTTTATTGATTTTTTACAGAGAGGAAGGGAGAGAGATAGAAAGTCAGAAACATCGATGAGAGAGAAACATCGATCAGCCGCCTCCTGCACATCCTCCACCGGGGATGTGCCCGCAACCCAGGTACATGCCCTTGACCGGAATCGAACCTGGGACCTTTCAGTCCGCAAGCCGACGCTCTATCCACTGAGCCAAACCGGTTTCGGCCCAACACCTTCTTTTTACTAATGTTTCAGTACTTTCTTGAACTGTGTAGATCATGACCTTACTTCAGGCGTGCAATACATGTCTACATTACTATAGTCTGGCAATCCAGAAGGGGTTGGGAAGAGGACAGCTAATGTCTATTGATCTACTATGGGCTGTGTGTCATGCTGTACTTATGTGGTCTTTTTTTACCCTCCTAACCAGCCTGTGCTATTAGTTAACCCCCCTCCACTTCACAGATGAGGATATGAAAGCTAGAAGGGAAGAAAGCCTGGTCCAGGTTCCCAGAGGGGAACTGGGGTTGGAATCCAAGCTGGGGGTTTCCATGCTTTCTCCCCACCATGGCCTGGCCTCTGGCCTGGCGCCTCCCCTGCATTTCAGGCTCATTACCAAACTGCTCACCCCATGTCTTCACTTACATATCTCACAGGCACCTGGAGCTTCACACATCCAGACACCCTAACTTTTCCTGCCAAACCAGCTCACCCTGCATCTTCTCCATTTTATTAAATAGCACCTTATATCTGTCCTGTCATGCAGGCCCCAAACCTCAGAGTTATCCCTGCTTCCTTTTCTTCTCTCAACACCCCAAATATAATCCAGCAAGATCTCTCCAGGATCCAGCTACTTCTCGTCACTCCCACTGCCACCACCCTGGCCCAAGCCACCATCATCAATGCCCAGATTACTGCAACAGCCTCCTGAGAGGTTTTCCTGTTCCTACATTCACTCCCCTTCCCCGTCTATTCTCAACAGAGCAGCCAAAGGACCCTTTTACAACAGACCACCATCTTACTAAACCATACGATCCTTACAAGGGCCTATACTTTCTGTCCCGTTACTTCTGCTCTCATCCCCACCCCTCATCATTCAGCCCCTGCTGGTCTTCACACTGGCCCAGCAGGTGCCTGATTCCGGGGCTCTGCATCCTCTTGTTGTCTAGAATACTCTTTCTCCAGATCTAGTTCCATAATGAAGGCAATAGATCCAAAGTGTAGAACCTTTATCCCTCTGGAGTCAAGGCGGCTTTCTCACATTGGTGCCTGAAAAAGAGCTAGCTCATGGGTGTCACTCCTAGCCAATGGTCAAGGCACACCAGCTCTGCCTCAGCTGACTGGGTAGCTGTCTTGCTCCGTGGGGTATAAAGGACTGGAGGGAAGGCACAAAGCTTTGCAATCACGGGGTCTGCATATCACAGATCCCCTAGGGCAGGCACTCAGCAAACAGGTACTAAGTTGACCAGCAGCTGCCTTCTCGGTGTTCTGTTTGTTCAAATTAACAAACTGGGAATTGATGGATTCTCCAACATTACTGATACCGTGTAATTGTTGTGGCTTATTGTGTGGCTTCTCCCCCAGCAAGCTCAGAATTTTCCTTTTCATTTCTCTACACCCCAACTCAAGATGAGGGAAAAGAAGACTTTTTTTTTCAATTTCTCTTGTTTGTCACATACTTCCCTAATAACTTAATAGGATTTTATTTGATCTGTGTTTTAAAACGATTATGCACATGGTAAGACTAAGAGTAATGATTGCCATATACATTCTTTTGCTATTTTATGCTGATCCAGCAGAGTTTTTTAAGAGTGATTTGAAATACAATTCCCATCAATAACCACTTAAGGGGGGACCTCCTGCGAAAGAGGAAGCAGAAAAGTAGAAAAGGCACAGACTTTCAAGTTTAAAACACCTGGGATGACTCCTAGGTCTGCCACCTTGAGCTCTGTGACTCTGAACAAGTTTCTTACTTCCTCTAACCCTCATTTCCCACATGTAAGATGGGCAAATAATGTTTATTTACTGGGGTTTAAAGAGTCATGAAAAGTGCCTAACTATCTGAAATATAGTAGTAACTCAATAAGCAGTGACTAGCATAATTATTATATATCAGGCATAATGTTAGACACTGTGAGTTCAAAGAAAAATACTACACAGTGTTTGCACTTGAGGAGACTAATGCGAAAACAGTAAAACCACCAAGCCACATTATCAGAGAGAGTTAGAGGTATGAGCCAAGTGTTGGGAGAGCTTGAGGGAGGGGCCCCTCATTACTCTGCCTGGACTAATCAGGGAAGGCTGAGAGAAGAGGTGAAATCTGAGCTAAATCTAGGAAAATGAGTGACACTGGCCTATCAGACTAGTTGTGAAGGCCACATTCAAAGGCCCCAAGGATGCAAGTGCATGGTAGTTGCCAGAAATATTGGGCTCAGTGCAGACTTTGTCCCAAGTGACACTGACAGGTAAAGAACAGAGCTGAAGTGAGACCAAAGAGGAAGAGAAAAGAGAAATGCTGGGGGGTGCAGGGAGTGGGGGGTGGGGTAGGGTTGAGCAGAAGGTGCTGGGGATAAAACCCGAGACACCTGACTTCTAGTCCGTTACCAACTTCTGGGGTTCAGTAGGGCTAAGTCATGGCCTGGGGGCCAGAGACAAGTGGGCATGTGCAGGAGGCTAAAGCAAACTGCAGTTTGCATATTAATGCAAAAAGAAAACATTGGAAGGCCGATGGACTTTGCTATTCAGCAGGGCTGAAAATCAGCATAATACTATCCTGCTGGAGGTTTAGTGGCTCAAGGCAATTTCCTAACCTGATAATCATTATACTATTTACCAAACTTTACCTTTGATCTGCCTGTATGCATTGCTAAAGGGGAAATGTGTATTCAAGTAAATAAATAGCGGACCAGGCCAGAAGTCAGTGTGTCTCTTCAAGAAAGAGGCTCCACCTGGCTCCCAATGTCTTCTAAATTCATTTTTCTTGTATAGCATTTTCATTTGTGCATTGGCCCCTCCTTCAGATCCTGAACCCTAGCTGTGCAGGTCTCAGCAGGCACTGAGAAGTCTGATGCCAACACAGAAGAGGGTCAGCAGGAGCAGGAAGGATGAAGTTGACAATGGAGGACTCAAAGTCACCTCCTAACATAGATTCCATGACCATCAGTCTAAAGTGGACCACCACTCCCAGCCTACCAGTCACACTGTCACTTCCTTAGCATGTAAATGTTTGGAAGTTACTTTGTATGTTTATTTGCTTTTCTTTTAAATAACTGTCTCTGCCCGCACCCCCACCCCAAAGAATATAGCTTCTGTAAGAGTAAATGTTCATACCTGTCTTGCTCACCACTGTGCAGACAGCACTCATGGGCGGAGTTAGCCATGTGTATCAGAGCAGCCTGGGAGATGCTGGGAGCCTCTATGTTTTTCTTGCCCTTTTATTGGATGTTTTCTGTTTATACTTTTACTTTAGCTGGCCCAGATAGGTTCTAATCATTGCAGGCATCCTTGATTCTTCTTTTGGAAGACTGTAGGGTGTATCTTTTAAATGCATCACTAATGTTTCATGACTCTTTTAATGAAAGCACTAGAATTCTTTACTGTGTATAAGATAAAAATAAATGCATCAGTCATCCTCTTCCAAAACAGTCCCACTTGAGCTCCCTGAGCCCACCCTTGAGCAGGACCCAGCCTTGCTAATAAGTCTTGATCATGTTACTTGGAAAAGACTCAAGTAACAGCAACACAACACTTAGTAATACCACTCCCCCGGTTTTCACAGCTTGGTCCTGAGCACGGGACCCATTTCAGAAACTTTCCGAGTTCTGATTGGATCATTATTTTCTATATTTCACTTGCTTTACCTGCAGCTTCTTAAATAATATCTCTTCAGTCTAAGAACATTAGGTAAGGTCATTATTCCTTATTTGGATTACTTTTCCTCCCCAAGTTTAAACCCTTATTCCCTGAGGTCATATTACATGGCCGCTCACTTAGCTAGCAGAAACCATATGTGAAAAAAAATCATTAGCAGTTTTGTGTAGTCATGGGTGAAGTAAACATCAGTTAGTAAGTAAAAGAGGTCAGAGCTTGGGCAAGTCCCCTTTCTGGGAGTCAGTTGAGGCTCTTGAGTATGAACTTGAACCCTAAAGGTCCTCACCCTGGAGCATCCAAGGACTTCTTACATCACCATCAGCCACACTCTCCTTGCTCTCATTAGCTCCCATCTTCTGCTTCCAAACCGCTGGGGAAAACGTCCCCAGCCATTCCAACCACCCCTGCCTCACTCGTTAATGAAGACCAGAAAGAGAACATTCAAAACAAACTGGAAAACGACATGAAAATGCAGGCCAAGCGTTTGGCAGCCAGAACCCCAGGCTCTTGACTTGGGTGGGGCAGAGAGAGGTGCAGGATGCTCTTAAAGTAGAATCAGCTCAGGAAACAAACGGTCCAATGCCAACCTAAATAAACACATTTGACTCAGTTTACCAAATATGCCGACATGTTCCCATGGAGTAGATCCACCCTGCTGTGAAGGATTGAGAAATGTTTGGGCCATCTGCACAGTGTCCGTTTTTATTCTGGGGAAGGCAGGGCAGAAGTGGCTATTCTTTCACCTAACGTTAATGGCTCTCCTTTCCTATTGTTTCTATTTACAGATGTAATCCTGTAAGATGATCTGTAGCTACATCCTTTTGTCCTTCTCAACACTAATTAATAACTTACAATCACTCTGGACCAGACACTATTCTATGTGCTCCGTCCCTATGAACCCATGCGGTCCTCACATCATCCCCATGAGGAAGACCCCCATCACCATTTTGCTAATGAGAAATCAAGGCACAGAGAGACTAAGTAACGCTCCCAAGGTCACACAGCTGGTAATTGGAGGGGCTGGGATTTGAACCTAAGGCAGATAGACTTTTAATTGAGGCATGAACCTTAGGAGGCGATGCACCCTAGTGCCTGGTGATTCCGAGGTGACTGCAATGTGAGAGGCAGAGAAAAAGCAAGAGAAATTAAATTCTCTTTACTATAAATATTTCTTCACGGCCAGTTTAGTGGCTGCTCTGTGGATGCATACAGCATGGGCTGGCGAGTGTGGCCTGTTCTGATCGAGTCGGCGGCATCTTCAGGCTGCAGTGGACAAGCATGAGCTGTGAGCTTCCAGCTGCCTGTGCCGTTGCATCTGCTCTGACAACAGGGCCATTGTGATGCAGCTTGCTTCCTGGGTCCGTGGGCGGGAGGCAGCTGCAGTGGTCCTCACATGCCCTTGGGCTTGCTATCTTCCTGCCATTCTTCCTCCCTGGAAATTTCTCTCTCAGAATGGGTGTGGCCCCAAGCATCCTAGGTGGCAGGCAGAAGCTTAAAATGATCCTGTCTGGGTGTGTGGGCCCCTCTAGGGGATTTATTTATTCCTCCTCTAGAGGGAGCCCTTCAGCCCAGGCATTCACGTCCAAGTACTCAGTATGCATACACAGCAATTGGGGCAAAGCAGGATTTATCAGAAGAAAAGAGGTTTAGCTGTCATCCCAGGCTGGCTAGGAGCACACCTTCTCTCCTGTTAGTCAGAAGTCATAGGAGAAACCACTCGACTGTCCTTTGTTCTGTGCTTGGTCTTTATCGCTAGGCATGGCAGTGGGGTTTATCCTGTTAATCTCTGCCCCGGCTGTGCCATATTGCCCCCATTTTACAGATGGGGAAAATGGTGCTCAGGGGCATTAAGTAATCTGTCCAAGATGACACTGCACTAAAGCAAAGGAGCTGGAAGTCGATCATACCTGTCTGGGATTTTGTTGTTGATTTAAACCCTGTGTATCACTGTCAAGGTATCTTATGATAATATGAATAGCTAACACACGTGGTTCTTCACATGGGTCCGGTGGTTCTAAGCACTTTATTCATTTAGTCCTAACAAGAGCCTAATGAGGTAGATGTGATTATTAGCCCCATTTTGCAGATGTGGAAATGTAATACAAAGCTTCATTTGCCCGAGGCACACAGAATCTAGGGTGACCAACCACCCCCGTTTGCCTAGGGCTGACTGGGGTCTTGGGATGTGAACTTTTCAGTTTCAAAGCGGGGCCAGTCCCAGTCAAACCAGGACGAGCTGGTCACCCTTTAAGTGGCAGAGACTGAGCTTAAGGTCAGAGTTGCAACTCTAAATAATACGCACTTCACCATGGTGTTCTGCCACGTTTTTTTTTTTTCCTTTTCCTATGTTTTGCCCAAAGATTTAATAGAAACAGAAGCAAGTTGGGTGGGGGCGTTTGCGGTTTCAGGTCCACCCAGCGTGTGCTCACATGACAGCTTTTTAGAAGGGCTTCCAGAGGGCCACCCCAAACTGCTGCATCAGCACATCTCTCCCAGCAGCCCTTGCAGGTCCAAACTGCATGAAATCCCAGGGCTCCCAGAACTAGAGGAATCCACTCCACTGTTTAGCTAGGAAGAGCCCAGCTGATAGGCAGGAGGGCCTGATAAATACCAGCGCTGCTCCCTGGGGTGACACCTAAGGATTCCAGCCCCGAAACAGATGTGAAATTGACAGCAGTTCATGAGGGATGGCTGGGGGCTCGGGCCCAGTCCACATGCCAGGTCAATTCTTCACAGAGACGTCAGGATGGTTTACCCACTCTGAGTCTCCAGCATCTTCGGAGTCACGGAGACTTTTCCCTGGGCACTTGGGGGAGGAAAAGCAGACAATCTTCCTACTGCAGATGATCTGAGTTTTTCTTCAGCTACCCATGAATTAGGGGGGGGGGTGTGGTGGTCATGGCAATGGCGGTGGTTGGAGGAGGGGGAGCATCTTCTTGTTGGTTAACATTTGGTCCCTGCAATTCTTGGCTTCCATTCAGAATTATCCTCTACTTTTTGAAGCACTCAGAAACAACCAAAGTCTAGCTTTTCATTTCTGAAAAGTCAGGCTATGGATCAACTGTTCTTTCTATTTCAGGACCGACTAGGAAATGTTTTTAGGACAACTGGGAAAGGGTGGGCTGCACGGCGGCCAGGGTTTCTAAATATCGGAACTGGCTGCCCAGGGAGGTTTTTCTGAATGGCTTTGAAAGCAGCAGCCTAGCTTTCCCACCGCCTGGGATGCGTCTTACTTGAGCACCTTGAGTTTTTGTGAAGTCTGCACACCCACAGGCTGCCCCGGTTCTCACAGCTCAGTGTGGCGATGGAGGGTGGGGGGCGGGAGAAGGTGGTATGGCATTTGAGTGGAAATCATTCCCAGACGGTGCTGTGAAGCATTTCCTTCATTCCTCAAAGCGCATTCCACTCCACTGAGGAGAACTATGAAATGCTTGGGTTTCTCCAGGCCCTTTCTGAGCAGGGAATCAGGAGCCCTCCTGGGTCCACTACTGGACACCCGGATACTGAGAAAGTGTGTTCTCCCTCACTCAGTTTGGGAACGGGTCATGTGGAGATACTTGACTTTTTTTTTTTTTTGCCAAGTCTTTGTGCATGAAACAAACAGAAATTCAAAATTCCCAGCCAGTTTCTATTTGTGAATGAGCTTCCTCATTTAACCTTACTCCTTCTGTGGCTATTTAATTCCCCCAGAACTCTGTCATGCAAATAGGGGAGGGAGTGGATTCCTCTATTTGCAGGAAATGCTGACTGCTACTCACTTATTGGATAATTAAAAACCTCTTCTTTCACCCAGCCTACATGGCTCAGTGGTTGAGTGTTGACCTATGAACCAGGAGGTCACGGTTCAAATCCCTGAGGGGGTTGTGGGCTCCATCCCCAGAGCGGGGTGTGCAGGAGGTAGCTGGTCAATGATTCTCTCATCATTGATGTTTCTATCTCTCTCTCCCTTCCTCTCTGAAATCAATAAAAGTATATATTTTTTAAAAAATCCAAAACCTATTTTTTCTCCCTCTCTTCTGTGAGGCTACCTTTTGGCTATTGCTCTGCTCAATTTCTTTGGCTTGGCAACAACTAGTCACTACACTAGACAAGGTATTTTGCAGTTGAGCACATCTACAAACGCATCATACCCACCTCCACCACAGTTCTCCTCCAAGCTGGCCTCTCACCTGGAGTGGCTGCTGTTCGAACAAATCCAGCTCATTTTATCCAAGGCCTGCCACTGATCTCATCACCTCTATTGAAGTTCATAGTAATCTTTCTTCTCTCTGAGCTCATCCATCCAGTTGTTCCACAAATACTTGAATGACTACTAAAGTCTACCAAATGTAGGGCACAAGGCTAGGTGCTTCTAAGACTTGGCCCTCCTGTAGTGAGCAATCCAGCACAGAAGACACAAGACAAGAAGCACAGTGTGAACCACGCTTGCTTTACCCAGGACTCAGTTTCATTACATAATGGCATGGAGTGCTGACGGACGTTGGATGGGTCTCTTCACCTAGAGTGCGAACTCCCCGAAACCGTGTCTTTGGTATTCTCCACCTTTTATACATGGTTCAGAACATGACAGATACCTATGGTTTTTTTTAAATACACAAACATAAAAAGGAAATAACTCATAACTCTACCCCCACAGAAAATGCCTGCTAATCTGTTAGTATATATTCTCCAAATCTCTTTTTTCAATGCATAGACACACAGATACATGTTTATTTTTTTGTGCTGTTTTTCTATAACTAGACCAAGTAACATGCACATTTTTATAGCTTCTAAAATATACTGCCAAGTAACTCAGTCATCACTGTATCAACTTGCCTGTTCTCCCATCTTAACCTTGGCTAAACAATAGAATCACCTGGGAAGATTTAAAAAATTCAGCCTTTCAGGTACTTTGGACCAATTAAATCAGAATCTCTGGGGTGAGTCTACTAATACCTGTGTTTTTGTAAGGCTCCCACATGATCCTAATGTGTATCCATGGTCAAGAACCACTACCCCAGTGGTTCTCAACCTTAGCTGCACATTAGAATCACCTGGGAATCTTTTTAAAATCCTGATTTCTGAGCCTCATCCTCCAGAAATTCTGTTTCTTTGTTATGGGGTGGGGCCATAACATTAGTAACAAAGAAACAGAATTTCTGGAGGATGAGGCCCAGGAATCAGGATTTTAAAAAGATTCCCAGGTGATTCTAATGTGCAGCCAAGGTTGAGAACCACTGCACTAGCCCAATCCTTTCCATCTCACTGATTATTTTAATTGAATGAATTATCCAATCTGCTTAGAACTGACAGCCCACTGACCAATCATTACTGCCCGAATTCATAAAATCTTGCATCTCGTTGTTGAGGTCTGGGTGACCAGGTGTCCTTGCTTCCAGGGTAGCTATTCAGTTATTTCCCTCCCTGAAGGCTATGCTGGGAACCATCTCTGGCTAAGGTCTGGGGTAGTGGACTCAGTTGTATAGGTCCCTCAGGGAAAGATGGAGAATAGGGTTTCTTTTGCTGTTACATTTGGACTTGAGAAAAGAGAGAATTAAGTCTCACTGCCATCCTAAAGGGTGTCCACCTACCCTGACCTTTCACATGTGTGTGTGTGTGTGGGGGGGGTACCACAATGTAAAAGCACAAATCAGTATTTCATCTAACATTAGGAGTTGAATTCCTACAGTTTTATTTTTTGCACAGTATATTTAATATATAATCAGGTAAACACTCACCAAGGATGGCCAATATGATCAGAAAACATAGTTCAAAGGGTAAATTGAAAGGCCATGTTAGAAAACATACTACTGGATTCCTATGGCTTAAAATAAGCCATATTGAAGCTTTCCCCATTATCTTAAATGATTAAAACCTTTAAATAGAATTTATTGAATTCTCTTTCAGCTCTAACTATAAGCCTAAAATGATAAAACCCTATTGGGAGCCATGCTGAGTGCTTGATATGTAATAGGCTTTCAATGGTCACTTATTAAATGATGATGCAGGAATATGTGGCGAGCTGGCACAGCCATGGCACACTCAGCCCCACGTTGGGTGCCTTATGTGCTGTGCCAGCTCAGCCAGGTTTGGTGAGCCTGAGAGGGGGCAGTGAAGGATTGAGAAAAGACAGACAAGAGAATAAAAGCTGGGTCTGGGTGGGACGCTGTCCTCTCTGATGGAGAGCTAGCGACAGTGTCACGGACTACAAACCGTGTCTTTATTTTATAGCAGATGCCATGAGGTAAAGTAAGGGCGTGGTCAAGACGTTTACAACATTCTCATGGGTTTGA
>NW_006286303.1:2777116-2784650 GCF_000327345.1 Myotis davidii | reverse complement strand
CAGTCAGGTAAAGTTTCTAAGCTTTCTAAATCTCTGTTTTCTGGCTAATGAAAAGAAAATAGGATTCCACTGAGTCTCTTATCTACCTACTCCAGGACTTATCTACCTACTCTGTGAAGATCAAATGAGATGAGGCACGGGAAAACACTTCACAGACATTTGGTTACAGTGTAAAGTGTTTCCACCTGGCTATAAAGCAAGTCCTGTTCCTGGGCTGAAGAAACTGCAAGGAGGCTAGTCGCTAGGGAGCGAACGTTGCTATGTTGTGCGTGATGTCATTACCCGGTGCCCCCAGCCACCATTTCTGTGCTAGGCTGTGCTGTTGTGTGTATATATATATATATGTGTGTGTGTGTATATATATATATATTCCATGAGGCAAAGTAAGGGCGTGGTCAAGATGTTTACAATATTCTTGCATTCTCTTTAGTTTCAATCCTACTCAATTACATGCACCTAAACTCTATCAAGCCCATGTCCCTCAGACACGTTGGGCCATGTGTTCAGACCATAGGTTCAAGCTTACAACTATAGCTGTTGGCTATAATTGTGCTGGAGGGCTTTGCCCTCCAAGCTGGGACTTGCATGTGGCAATGAGAGACTGTGCCCTCTCATTAGTCCAAGGCTTGAACCTGTCCAAACACTGTAGCTGCTCTCCACAGGAATATTTCAATAATAGATTCTTGATTCCAACTATCTAAAAATGTCTCTCTATTCCTGGTTCAATATCCTCATATAAGAATCAAAATACCTTTAATACCACACCCTACTTTCCCACACCCCATTTATTTCTACACCCACTTCTCCAAACACACACACACACACACACACACACACACACACACACTAAGCTTTAAAATCCTTGAGGTGAGTACCAGTAAATATCTTAAGTCACTACTTGCCCACTATATTTCTTAGTGAATGATTTTCAGTAAACAGAGTTTAGGGTTTGCCTACATATTCAAGGCTCTGTCTCTACTATTGACCCTTTGACACTTCAGTGTCTAGTTTTGACTGTTGTTACCAACTGCATCCTAAGCCTGGCGTTAGCTCCTACTTTCTGTCGCTTGTGAGCTGACATTGCATTTTGGGTTTCAATCTATTTGATTTTTTTCCCCTTTTACTTCTTTAGAAATTCTATAATCCTTAGGGAAGGGAAAGCAAAGAAAAGGAAATAGAAAAAAAAAAGCAGCAAAACCTAAACTTTGGCCACTTGCCAACCATCCAATTTATCACTCAACCTGTTCATGACTAAATTCTATCATCATAGAACTACACTGAAATCAATGGGGTCAAACATTTCAATCTGTCCAATTACTCCGCTGGGAATGAACAGAGTCCCAAGATTTATTATGGCAAAGTGGACTTCCAAATTGTTCAAACCAAGCTTTTACCCATCTGCCAGCAATGGATGCTGGGAAAGGAGGAAGTAAAGCTGCAGAGCATTATCCTAAACAGCAATAATTCATGTCTCTATATGATGGAATCTGGTGCTAACATCCTTTGGATCTGAACTCTTAAATACACTAAATTTTTGTTAATATGTTAGGCATTGTATTGATTATTAGTTGTTTATAATAATATAAATACAGATGAATAATTGCATAGACCTCCAACTAGATTAAACAACAGGAATCTTCCAAGGAAAGACCAACCTAGGCATAGGTTTATGTTCCTGGACAAAAGTACATAAAGGATTTTTATAGACAAAGGTTATATTTTGAACTTTGAAAATGATTATCTCAAGCTGTATAATGAGTTTTCAAATAGAAAACTCACATAAAATCAGACAGTGGTCTGCTAGAAGGAAACCCTAGGTTTTCTGCTTCATAGGTGAACTTGAAAGTTTAGTTTCGGCCTTTTCAAGTGAGGACGGACCCAGATACATTGCAGAAGTCACTCTGGATTCAGGTAGTTTCAGACACTTGAAACAATGAGTAGCTCTCTTACTTTGCCAAAATATGCTCTGTTCTCCTCCTCCTGCCTGCCTGGCAGTGACGAGGATTTGGTTAATTATAGTAGAGGCTTTTGTTAATCACGACATGGGAACTGATCTTCCGAAGACAACTTTTTCTATTAACTTAATTGTAGTCTGGATGGTCAGCCTATTCTTAAATTGACCATCACTTGGATTATATAAAACTGACGGTTTTGTATAAGGGTCTTTGTTCTTTCAGAAAACCAGGAGATTTGGCTCATTATATCTGCTCTCTTAATGGTAATAGTATTAATGTGTTGGGGAAAATATGGATAGATAAGAAACAGTCCTATGGTTAAAATCAAAGTGTGTCCCCTCCGCCACCACCCCATTTTAAAATTACAGTCAACAAGGCTTTCATTGGACCTTGGTAGCAGAATGATTATTATCTCATTGAAACTGTGATTTGATGAGTTAGTCCTGGAGAGTGGAGGTTTCCTGTCCCAGAACAACCCAAGAGCCAGGTTTGGAGGTGGCAGAGGGAGTAGCATTTAGGGTAATTAATTGAGCCCTATGCTACCCTTTCATATATGGTGTCTTTCACCCTTAATAGTAGCCACCAACTGTGGGGACAGACATGTTGGTTTTCTCCATTGCACAGTCAAGGAAACAGACTCAGAGATGCTAAGTCACCCATCCAAGGCCACCGCAGAAGGCCAAGATGACTTTCCTTGAAGTCATTCCAATCTAACACAACTAGTAAATGGCAGAATAAGAAATGGAAAATGGGTCTATAAGACTTGAAGACTGTATCTTTCTACCCAGTAAATGTTACCTCCAGGACTAATCCAATTCCTGGGAAGTTCATTGGGTTTCTGAAGAGAGTACACATAAGGTTTAGGGGAAATAAACATAGATGGGCAGTTTGGGCCTGCGTAAAGGTGTGCAACTGAGGGCTTCAGAGGCCTGACACACAGCTAGTGCACCTCTTTCCAAACCAAGTCCCTGCAGAGGATGCATCTGCCAAGAGAAAGGGGCTCTTTCTTTGCAAAAAAAGCTCTGTCCACTTGCCAAGGGGGTGCTTTCTTCTAATTTACACTGATTTGAAGAAGGCCTCATGTGGAGGGAATCTTAGAGTGTACAGGAGGAAAGCTTCTAGAAAACTCTCATGCATTGCCCAAACAGTAGTAACCTACATTTTATAGCCCTTTGCAGCCACAGGGCACTCACATACCCCGACTCTTCTCAGTCTCATTTAGAACCCCCAAAGTCACTCCATGTGAACTATGATTCCCCCTCATTACAGATTTAAAAACTAATTAAAAGCTCAGCCACTTGCCCAAAGTCATACAGCTGGTAAACCAAGAAGTTTCAAGCATAAGTCTCCCCCGGCCCCTTACTTCTATTTTTGCAGTTCTATGCTTTCGGTCTAACCTAGCTTATCTAGCTAACCACACACAAAGATGCTTGGCTGCCTGCCGGCAACCCCAGCTCAGCAAATCTAAAAAATATTTCTGTCCCTTAGACAAAAAGTTCACTAGCCAACCCTGTCATGGGGGGAGAGTGGTCACTTAGGATGGCGAATGGAAATAGCTCAAGCCTGCAGCACTTCCTCAAGGTGGGCTCAGTCACTGAATGTTCTTGGATCAAAACCACAGCAGGCAATGTGATTGTCCTGTGGCTGAAACAGCCCTTCCCTTTCAGGAACAGTTCTCTGAAAGGGGGCGTGTCTGGGGGGAAGGCACTGGCAAGCTGGGCTGATGATTAAAATAATAAGGTTCTTTGTTAGCTGGGTCACATTTTTAGGAAATACCACCTGGTCAGTAATAGCATGCACCCCGTCATTTAATAAAATGGGAGAAGGGGTAATTTGCAAATTGGACTTTGCAAATTGCCAGTATCTATCTAATTATTGTTTAATCAAAATAATCACTTGGTTATTGGAATTCCATTCTTAAAAATACAGGCCATTTATCTGGAAGCTGTCTAAAGGAAAAGGATTACAACATATTTGGGGACTTTTTAGAAAAGAATACATTAAAGATTCCACAAGAAATCTCTCCAAATCAATGGTGATACGAATAACAAAATAACCCCCAATCACTGGGCACATTCTTAATTGTCCAGCCCCATGCTTATATCAGAAATTCAATTTGGGGGACTTACAAATATTTTACATGTATTTTACATGCATGTACATGTAAAATCATGAGTACTGGTTACTATGTAAGTGAGAGACAATAGCTACTTCTGAACTATTTCCATGATTCTGAATTCTCATGTCTGAATTACCCACTAACCCCTGGCACTAGGTGGGGAAACCAACAAACCATTCTTCATGTCAGAATGACCACTATAATGGACAAACAGTACAGAGCTAGCTCTTTTAAACCCTTCTCTCATACTAGGCTCCTGGTAGTCCAGTTGCAAGCCAAATAAGCAAGCGAGGACCATGATGCTCTACTCCCTAGCCTGCTCTGCTGAATACTGACAACATCAAGTTCAAATATACCAGGTCCTGCCAGATAACAATATGAAGTCCTAAGGGTCCAGGTAGTCAATCAGGTAGAAGACTCAGCTTCTCTTCCTTTCATTTTCCTTCTCTTTCTCCACCAATCTCCTGCCAAAGTCCTGACACGCTTATGCTTCCCTGACAGGCCGCTGAGCGACCTCTTGTTCGGGTTCACATTTTTCCTCCCTCTTTCTCTCTTTGTTGCCCTCTCTCCTCTTTTGCACAAAAGCGTGCATGCACATATACTGTATGGACTGAATTGTGCCTCCCTCCATTCACATGTTAAAATTCTAGCCATAGTACTTAGGACTATGACTCTCTTTGGAGATAGGATCTTTAAAGAGGTAAAGTTTAAGTCACTAGGGTGGCCCTAATCCACTGTGACTGGTAGTCCTTATAAAAAGAGAAAATTAGGACTCAGAGAGAACTAGAAGATCATGGGAAGTCACAGGAAGGAGACGGCCATCTACAAGCCAAGGAGAAAGGCCTGGAACAATCTTTCCTCGCGGCCCTCAGAGGGAACTGACCCTGCCGACACCTTGATCACGCATGGACCTCCAGCCTCCAGAACTGTGAGGAAGTAAGTTCCTGTTATTGAAGCTGCACAGCCTTTGGTACTTTGTTACGGCAGCCCTAGCAGATGAATACACACTGCTTCAGCCTTCTGACTTTTCTTCCAGTGAGCTGAACTCAGCTGGCACTGGCTGAGAACTTTCTCTACTTTCCTCTAGCAAGGAAGTGCTATAGACACGAGGGAGGGAAAGAACACTTTATTGGCAACAGAATTGCAGAAGACTGGGTCAGAAATTAAGAAGAGATGCCACCTATCCTTTTTCTACACCAACTCATTGTGTTTTGAAGCAAACCACTTACGTTTTGGGGACATCTTCTCATTCGTAAAGTGAGAGGCTTGAATTAGATGATTTCAAATACCTCTCATAATCTTAAAATTCTGTGGTTTGGCCTGGCTCAGACATGGGGTCCATCTCGCATTCTACACCCACAGCTCCCTGGATGAGGCTCACAGAAACAGGCAGTGCTCAGGACAATATTTAGTTTTTAAAATGTTTTTTAGTATAAATTATTTTAGCTTGAAGCTTGTTGTTTGGATTTGCCTACTCTGATGCTTTCCCGCCCTGTAAACATATAAGCTTGGGGGGAATGTAAAGGGAGGTGAATGAACTCAGAACCCTTGTGTAAACCGTGAACGAGTTAACATGTGACTGAAATGCCCCACATTTGTGATACGTTTGAGCCAAGCTGCGGGTAAGCACTTCATTTTTCTTGACGTTGGACCATAATGAATGCTCGGAGTTCTAAGAGGGATCTTGGAACAAGTCCTTCAGATGAGGGTGTTATTGCGCTTTGTTCTATCTCAGCAACATCCTGGCGATGCACTTATTTCTGTCTCTTCACCAATGTTTAGGGGGCAGACTCGGTGGGGCTTCTTTGAGGACTGGAAACCACTTTCTGCCTCAGTTACTCTTTTTGCTATTTATTGTTGGGGCTGCTATAGACATATATAAGCCACAGCTGACACCCCAAATATCTATTCATGTCTTCCAATGAAAACAAAGGCAATATCATCTCTAACTATAATTGTGTAATGGTGTACATCCTTGAGAAAGAGATGGGCCAAGGATACAATTACCATCAATATATTCAGTGTCTCCTTCAAGAGGGCACCTGTTGACATAAGGCATCAGCTACAAAAGCTGAAAACCCAAAGGGACCCCTGGTGCTGCCAGGCCACAATAGTCTCATTTTTAAATAAAATGTCTGCTCTCCCTACAGATCCCACAGAAGGCCTTTCCCCTTTCCACAGCACTTAGTCCCCAAAGGAAACTCTGCTCATGCCAGTTGGAAAATAACATCCCCAGTTTGACCGTTAAGGGAGGAAGTTCCAACCACAGGGGACAGACTAAACGAATTCCTGAAAGCATCCACATCATTCATGCTAGAAAACGCGTCTGATTTGGCTTTGCTGGTGCCCAGTGTGTGCTGGATTGTGGGCTGATGGGTCTCTGCTGAGGCTGCCTCCCTTCCGGGCTGATCAGGGCTGGCCTCCCCTCAGGAAAGGTCCAGGCTGCCCGGAAGTGGCTGCCAGGCATTCTCTGCTCCAGACATCCCCCCTCTGGGAGTCTGCTACACACACGCTCTCTTCTCCCTTTTGTGTCTAAGGATCTCATCAGGGGAGCCTCTTTATTGTTCTCCTGGGTTATACAACAACAACAGGAACATTCCCTCCAAAAGGACTGCTATTAAGCACATATGCTCCCTAGATGCAGAGAGGCCCTCACAAGCACAGAGCACGATTTTGTTTATTTAGTTAAGTGCCTTCTGGACAACACAGTGGGCCTGGCCTGGGAAGAGAGATGAGCTTTAACCGTAACACTTCTGTAAGCCTCTAGGGGGCGCTGGAAGCAGGGGTTGAAGGACACAAGGTGCTGAAAGGGAAGAAGAGGCCCAATAGGGCACACACAGGAACTAGATTTGCCTGAGATCCTTGTTAAAAATCGAATCCTGGGCCCCACCCTCTCATTAGAGCTAAGATATCAGTTCTCAACCAGGGGCAATTTTGTTCCCCAAGAGACATTAGACAATGGCTGAAGACATTTGTGATTGTCACAATTGGGGAGGTTGCTATTGGCATCTAGTGGGTAGGGGCCAAGAATACTTCAGAATCCTACAATGCACAGGAACACCCCCCGCCTCTGCCCCCACAAAGAATGACCGATCCCATTGTCAATAGTGCTAACATTAAGAAACTCGGATCTATGGGTTAGAGGGAGTGCCAAGTACCTGTGTTTTCTATTTATTTATTTATTTTCTTTATTGATTAAAGTATTACATATGTGTCCTTATTCCCCCCATTAACCCCCCTACCCCCCAACCCGGCTTGTGCCCTCACCTCCCTGGTGTCTGTGTCCATTGGTTAGGCTTATATGCATGCATACAAGTCCTTTGGTTGATCTCCTCCCCTCCCCCCTTCCCTCTGTGGTTTGACCATCTGATCGATACTTCTCTGTCTCTGGGTCTGTTTTTGTTCATCACTTTATGTTGTTCATTATATTCCACAAATGAGTGAGATCATGTGATATTTA
>NW_006286303.1:2756867-2776501 GCF_000327345.1 Myotis davidii | reverse complement strand
AATAATAATAATAACCCTTTATCCATTTTGAGTTTATTTTTGTGTATGGTGTAAGTTGGTGGTCTAGTTTCAATTTTTTGCATGTATCTGTCCAATTTTCCCAATACCATTTATTGAAGAGACTGTCTTGACTCTGTTTTTAATAAGCTCTCTAGGTGATTCCAGTGCACACTGAGGTTTGAATCCCTGCCCATGCCTTGGCAATCAGTTAACAACATCAGGTTGCCAGGGCAGTGAGGGTGGATAGAGACAGGAATGCAAGTACATGGAATATGCCCAAATCAGGATCAATGAAGACAATAATTGCCTACTTCACAAAGTTACTCTAGACAGACCCTTGGAAGACTTTAATAATAGGTTTTATAGGGGACTGTAGACATGAGTAAGTACAGGTCCAGAGGCAGAAAGGCAAGGGTTTATTGAGCAGCTGTGCCTTCGAAATATCAACCTCACTGCCAATTTTCCATCATTACCATTACAGATTTAATTCTGTAAGAGTGTTTGCAAGCCCTCTCTCAAGTGCACTATGTTGCTGGGTAGGGCCCTATCTTCAACCTAAAATGTTACAAGTTGGTAATGGAAAGAACAGAAGTTAATTCTATTAACTTGTATCTTATATCTTGGTCATTTGGTGTGCAACAGGAGGCTAAGAGAATCTATCCATCTTTGGGGAAAGATGTGAAAAAATTAAGAAACATCTTAACTATCTTCTTGTGCTCAAGACAGTACCCTATCGACAGTCAAATGACCTGTGCTCTACTTTCTCTCTCTATTCAGCAGCCATATACTTTGGTCAAGCTGCTCTCTGGGGGCTTCAGTGTCCTTGCCCATGATGATGCTGGACCTGTCTAACTCACTGCATTTCTGTAAGGATCGCCAGGAGAATGACCGAGAAAGGGCCTTTTAAAAAGTTACAATGGAAAGAAATGATTGTGCTTGTAGATGAAAGGAAAGAAACCAGTAACATTAACCTGATATGAATGAAAATGTTTTTCTATTAAGTCATGGAGTTGATGGAAGGTATCTGTCATTTTCTTGGGATAATTATGAACCCTCATGGTGGTAAAGAATCAGAAGAGAAACCGAAATAGACTTTTTTTTTTCCTTGCACCGTAATTAAATGTTTAGAATTTTCATAAAGGAACACAAAGGATATAATCAAAGTCATATGGGACCTACCAATATTGCTGTTTCCATTACAAACTAAGCCTGTTTAATTAGGTCATGTAGACCCCATAAACAACTTGAGACCTGGCTTTGTTGTTTTGGTTACTTAAGGCATGCCTCTTTGCCAATTCTACTGCAATCATTGTCTTTCTCCTGAAATGTTATTATTTCCAAGACATAAAACCTGCATCTTGGCCATAAGTGAACTATTTCCCTGTTCATCCAAAATAACAAACTTTATTTTACTCTGTTTACCTACAAGGGCAATAACATTACTTGAATCATGAAACTGAACACTATTTTTATGACCATTTTTAGCATTCTATTCAAGTATGCGTTAAGACACCATGTTAATGTTCTCAGAGAAAAATGTTACTATTATGGAAACAAATAAAAAACACACCAAACAACAACAAAAACAAGTCAATCTCTTGATATGGATTGTAATGAGATGTGGGATGAGAAGAGCCAGGAAATATGGGTTAACTCAATGGTGAGTCCCAGATGCTTCAATAAGCTCCCCACTCCTAACACTGTATGTACACCCAGTCAATTCCCATTTCTTGGCACCACCTCCCTCCCCGCTGCACCCTGCCATTTCCTCTATTATTTCTCATTCATCTATTGGCTCAGTTAATGTACACATGGGATTATCGTTACTTTTATGTTTGGTATAGTGCCTGATAACTATAGACAAAGGCACCATATCTCTCATTTTACAGATGGGAAAACTCAAGTACCAAACTATTAGACTTAGTGAAGGTCAGTACCTCTCAGAGGTTTTTAGGGAATAAACCAATGTAAGCCTTGTGGGTTAATCACTTGATTCTAACCCAAACTTTCCACCTACTTTTACTAAGCATTTAAAAACACCTTGTAATTGTCCTCCCATTGTTTTATCAGTTATTCCACCTTACCCAGTAGCATGCTTTTTCTTATTTAACCACAAAGAAATAGGTAGTGAATGACTAAGGTTGTTTCTACATAAATGAGATGTGCTCTATGAACTACTTTTATAGGCTCAGGTTCAAGTCCAACAAAAGCTCATGGTAATGTCATGGGAATACCTACAGGATTTCCTCTGGCAACCAAAGCCACCCATCACCCAGCAAAGATAAGGAGATTCTCACTAAGGGCACAGCCATCAGAATAGTCCTCTGAGGCACACTGACCATGAAGCTAAGCACAAAAAGAGTCATAGTAAAGTATCTAGAAATGTTACTAGGTAGAATGTGGCCTAGACTACGAACAACTCATGGTTTTAAAAGGTTTCCCCTTTCTCCTCCACCTCTGTCCTAGAACACAGAATGTTCTATAAATGTACCTTTTAGAAATGTGTTCAGCAGTCCTGCTGAGCCAACTCTGGATTAGAGCTCAGAGCCACCATGCTTCTAGTCTAGTGCTTCTATTCCCATGTCACGTTTTCTTCCAATATTTAAAACAAATGTCATTTACAGTTGACATTCAATATTATTTTATATTAGTTTCAGGTGTACAGCATAGGGGTTAGACTTTTACATGATTTACAAAGTGATATTCCCGATAGGTCTAATACCCACCTAGCACCATACAGAGTTACCACAATATTTAAAAAAATATATATTTTATTGATTTTTTACAGAGAGGAAGGGAGAGGGATAGAGAGTTAGAAACATCGACCAGCTGCCTCCTGCACACCTCCTACTGGGGATGTGCCCACAACCAAGGTACATGCCCCTGATGGGAATCAAACCTGGGACCCTTCAGTCCACAGGCCGACACTTTATCCACTGAGCCAAACCGGTTAGGGCGAGAGTTACCACAATATTATTGACTATATTCCCTATGCTGTGCTTATGTCCCCCATGACTATTTTGTGACTACCAATTTGTACGTCTTAATCCCTTCACCTTTGTCATCCAGTCCTCCAACCCTCCCATCTGGCAACCATGAGTCTGTTCTCTGTATCTATGAGTCTGTTTCTGTTTTGCACCATCACTTCTTTGCAAAGAATTTTATACACACCAGTGTGACACAGCCTCCTGGAAAGAATGCTCTAAATGCCTCTCGAGAGCCTTTGATTACCCTGAGGAAGCACAAAATGTTCATGAGAAATAGCTCCTTTGTCTCCCTATAATTAGCTGGTTTTCTTCCTCTTCTTGATTCTACACCTGATGACGCATTGACTTGGCTAAACAACAACATAAGTAGAGACTACACTCATTACCCTATGATATACATACCAGCGTCAATGTGAAATTTCTGCTCCAAACTCAGAATCATTACTTTCTCTGTTGGTAACAAAAATGTATCTCTAATATGGCTTTCACAGTGATCATTTCCTAATTACTTAGGAAAACCTACCTTTTTGGTTATTGCTTTATTTATAGCTCATACCAGTCATTACCCTGGCATGGCATTAGGTAAAAAGTCTTACCTCTAGGTCTTTTTCTTTGCATTTCAGGGCATTAGTGGGGGAAATACTGTGTTGTTGTTGTTTTTTGTCTTAAAACACATGAAAAAGATACATCTGTATAATTTTATCAAGTTTGCCAACTTGCATGAACACCTGGCACTTTTTATGGCATCAAACACCCAGCAAATTATAAAGGAATTATGAGAATGCCTGTAAATGCTTTGAAATGGTAAACACCCTTCAATTCTTCTATGTACAATAGCCTGAGGCCCACCCTTTCTTAACTGACTAGTCTTCTGTCTGATGCTGAGTTCTAGTTCTTTTTATGTCCAGCCTTGTTCCTGGGCGGAGAAGGAAGAGAAACTGGTGTTTCTATCAACAGGTAGCCAGATACTGGTTCTTTCCAAAGCACTGATTAGTTTAGTTTTTTTCCTTTTATAATCACACACACACACACACACACAGAATGAGCAGGTAGAAAACATTGCGATATGGTCACTGTTAAGGTTCCTTAGTATTCTCTTACGCCCTCCATCTCTCCGTTGATTCTTGGCCAACTTTGCACCAAGCACGAGGCTCTGCCATCAACATCATGGAGCCCCTCACAGGTGGGCACCCTGGGTACTTTCCTTTGCACTATTCCCACCTGACAGGGGTCTAGCCAAACCATGCCCTCTCACAGAGCCAAGGAAGAGAACAACTTTGTTACTGAAAACAAAGAGAAGAGATTTCAAATAAACAGCATTCCTCCCTCCTCATAAAATACACAACCTGGTCCATCCAGTTTCTTCTTTTCAGGTGATGGTGTGGGGAAGTCAGTGACCAGGGTGAGCTGGGACAGCCTGTCCTAAGGCCTGATGGGCCTTGGCTACTGTCAGTACTGCTTCTCCAATTATTCTCATTCAGAATGTGAACTACTACACATTGCCTGTGGCACGTTGCAGGGGACACAAAGCATGTGAAAACATTTGCAGAGCAATTGGTTTCAATCAGCTATTGGTTAAATATAAGTGTCTCAAAAAAACCCACAAAAAACCCCACTAAAACCAGTTGCAAACACCCACCCCCAAGTCTGGCACCCAGAACACACAAGGCTGGCTGGTTGGGTGTCTGGATCGCTCCTTGGGAGGGACACCACGGGTCTGAGTTTTACCTGCACCCCTCTCTCTAGCCTGGCCACACACCACTGTGTGAATGAGACCTTTCTTCAAGCCTGAGTCAGGAGCAGCAGTGACAGAAAAACACTCCTGGCAGCACTGTCTTTTTTTTAAAATTTTATTTTATTGCTTACAGTATTGCAAAGAGTAGTACATATATCTCCTTTTTTCCCCCACTGACCTTCCCCCGGCCTCCCCTCCCTCCTCCCCCAGTATCTTGTGTCCATTGGTTATACTTATATGCATGCCTACAAGTGTTTCAGTTGATCTCTTACCTCCCCCGCTTCCAACCCTCCCCTGCAACACTGTCCTTTGCTACCTAGACCAGCTTTTCGTATGGTTTGGCTGCACTGGGGGGCTCCTACTAACCCAGGAGCAAGGCAGGGAGGAGGTGCACATGTAACTGGAGGTGAGGCATGAGATCAGACTGTGCTGCTTCTCTGAATGGACTGGGGTCCTCTCTGAAAAACCACTAAATTGCAATTAGGCCCAACTATTCATAGAGAAGTCAGAGTCTATCCGTTTGCTCTGCCAGATGGCTTAAGTCTAGCATCACGGTTTGTGTTTGGATAAGAACTCTTCCCCATGTAGCCCGAGTCTCGCTTGATTTGTCTGTGATTCCAAGGCTGTGATGGAAAGGGCCTTCAAACTTGCAGGTGTGCAGCTCACCGGGGACATCACACAAACATTCAAAGCGCAGCAGCCACGAGTGTCCAGGCTCCAGGCAAGGCCAAACCCGAGCACATGGGAACAAGGGCCCTTCGGGGCAGAGAGAAAAGAGAAGGTAACTGAAGACCCTCAACAGGGACGACATGCTCTGCAACTTCTGGAAGTCATCAGAGGGAGCAAGCCAAAGAGAGATTAACATTCATGCACAGACTTAACTGGCCACGTCCGGGGATTCGACTGGTTGAAGGGGATCCAGAAACAGGTCCCACTGAAAGTGGAGTCAGTTCCAAGGGCTATCTGCTTTCAGTTGTGTGTTTTCTTAAACTTTAAATAAGGTAGATTTCCTCACTAAAACCAGATTGGCTGTGTAACCATCCCACCACATCAAAGGCACTCTCTATGGCAACCACACGGGTCAAGGGCTCCCTGTGCCACAAACAGGGCCGCAAGGGGAACTACCAGATGCTGGAGGCACCAGGTGCCCCAGGCCAGGGACTAGAGAAATGTCTGCTGTCCGTTTCCCAGAAGGTCCCCAGCAATGCTTTCTGCTCTTCTGGTCCTCGAGGGGTACAGGGTCTCAAGCAGAAGGGAAATCATACTGCTCACCGTCCACAAAGAGCATAAAGTATTTCCTTACCGAGTTACGTCTGGGATGGTACAATGCTCAGATGTTCCCTACTTCCTCCTTTTCCAATTATTCATTTATTAAAAAAATTTTTTTATTGATTTCAGAGAGGAAGGGAAAGGAAGAGAGAGATAGAAACATCAATGATGAGAGAGAACCACTGATTGGTTGTCTCCTACATGTCCCCCACTGGGGAGCGAGCCTGCAACCTAGGCATGTGCCCTGATGGGGAATCGAACCATGACCTCCTGATCATAGGTTGCTGCTTGACCACTGAGCCATACTGGCGAGGCTCCAGTGACTCATTTTTAAGTATGTACTATAAAATTTTAGAACTTTGAAATTTCTCCCCTTGTAGCGTAAGCATTATGATTCTTACAAACATTCTTTTGTTTGCAGAAAATGATTCAGCTTCAACTTGTCTGGTTTAACCTCTGCTCTGATGTCTTCAAAGTGTATGTGTACAGAGGCCTCCCAATACCGGGACTGCTGTTACCTAAACCCACACCATCAGAGATGCTGCTCACTACACGTTTTAAGAGTAAAAGTATGCTTTCAGAGGACAGTGACAACAGCTGCTCGTAAGAGCCCACTGCAGTGAGGCCCCTCCCACTTAGCCACCAGCTGCAGAGAGTATTAATACCCGAGATCTTTCCATGGGGCATCTGTGACAAAGGTTGACTTGGCAACGTGGTTAAACATGGAAGCAGTATTTTCGGTTGCTCTAGTTTGGTTTTTTTTCTCTCAGGCTACTCTAATGAGTGTCAAATGCCATTTAAATAAATAAAATTTAAAAAGGCACGGCAACTGCACTCTTCCTGCTAACAGCCCACACGGACAATGGGCTTCACTTGAATGTACTCCAACCCCAACCTCTGAGCCAAGGGCCGCTCTGGCTTGTAAAGCCTGTTAAGAACAAGGGTTAAAGCACTGCAGAGTCTTCTGTTGGAGTAGCCATTGGCATGGAGCGGTTACAGATGTAAGTGTCCTTGCTTATTGGGGTCAAACATTTGTCTACGGTAAAATAAAGGCACTGGACTCCTTTCTAAAAATAAATGCCAGAAATGTGTTCTATGACTTCAGGATTCTCCAGTGGGTGGGTGGAGGCATCCACTGAGTCAGGATACAGATAGCAATTGGATCAACTTTGGCAAAATGCTCTCTAAAATCATTGACTTGGCAAGGTCATGTTAAAGAAAGAGGTTAGGTTGAATACAATGATTTCTCTAAGGGAAAGATTGGATAATTAGTGCCAAACTATCCATGTAGTGGAAAGTTCTACATTTTGGGAAGATGAGAGAGGTTCTCAAGAAGCTGATCAGCATGTTCCATTGCTATGTTTTTCCTGAAAGAAATTTAAAATTTGTGATCTTTTAAATTCCAGTTTCTAGTAATTTATATCAAATAGGAAAAGTAGACACCTCTTCAGTCATGTGCCAGAAACTCAGGATCACTGAATAGTTCTGAGTATGAATTCTGGATACAAGAACAATAAGATGCCCAGACAGTGGAATGTATGAATTAAGTTCAACAGAGAAAAATACTAGGTACACGAGTTGAATCAAAACTTTACACTTAGCAACAGCATTAACATCTGTAAGCTCACCCTGAGTCATAAAAAAGTAGGCCAAGAAGCTTGAAAACACACAGATCTACTAAGTTTTTAAAAGAGGCAAACACTGAAATAAAAATGTTAAAGCATGACATGCTAAACTCCTTTAAAAATCTCTTTATAAGTACAAATAAGTGAAATTTGGAGAATCAGAAACACAGATAAGTGTGACCAAAAAAAAAAAAAGGTCCAGGAATACTTGGCAAAGACAAACACATAAATCAGCTGTTCCAGATGACACATGTCCTTGGGGAGTGAAAGATTTTGACTAATATGCTTACTGAACACTGGTGCAGTAAAGATGAATAATTAGTTCTGAAAAATTACCTTGCACACAGGGGATGTCAGGAGATTGGAAAGAGACCAACCACATGCGATAGTGATGCAGCAAGAAAGCAGAAGAAAAAAGTAATGAAAAATTAGTGTAGGACACATGAAATTGTTGGTTTAACAAATTGTGAAATAAATATCAGGGGAGCAAAATCCGAAGTTTTCTTTAGGATGAATAAACAAAGAACAATCTGCATTTAAAAGACCAACGAAGAGTTTATGAGATTATTTAAAGACTTTAATACAGTTCGTGTTATAGTTAAGAATGTAAACGGATAGAGTGGGGGCGGGGGGCATTGAGCTGAACATGCAGTGTCTTCGGAAAGATAGACCCAGAATAGCTGCAGCAATCTTGAGAAAGAAGAACAAAGTTGGAGGGATCACAATGCCAGATTTCAAGTTATGCTACAAAGCCATCGTAATTAAAATAGCCTGGTACTGGTACATGAACAGGCATATAGATCAATGGAACAGAATAGAGATACCAGAAATTGACCCAAGCCATTATGCTCAATTAATATTTGACAAAGGAGGCAAGAGCATACAATGGAAGCTGGGGCTAGAGGGAAGCAGCCCGGGTCCTGGGTGCCTGCCAGCGGCAGGAGAAGGGAAGCCTGGGTCCCAGGTGCCAGAGGGAAGCTAATATCGGCAGCCAGGGGAAGGAAGGCCTACTCTTGCATGAATTTTCATGCATCAGGCCTCTAGTTTTCATGATTAGTCCAAAGATTCAAAAGGGGGGCTGAAAATGGACAGAAATCACAAACAAGCGTGGTAGTAAGCTCAGTGGTGGGAGGTGTTTCAGAGCGCGTCTAAACACTCCGCCATCACATCAACCTGACTCAACATCTGGGATAGGGTGTCACAAAATGTATGGATGATGATCAGTTGGGATGTGCCACAGGAAATGCGATTCAGGAGGAAGAAGAAGAAGAAAACAACAAAGAACTATGTTAGACACAGCTGCAATTAAAGAGAATCCACCAAAGCATAGATTTGAATAAACTGGAAAAATTTAGAAAGCCACACAATTTAGGGATGAGAAAATGAAACATGAATTCACACTGAGCAAGAATGGGGATGGTGTGGAGCGGGAGGCCATTTGTATTTGAGAATCCATGCAAAATTATATTCAGAGCATGTGACCCAGTGTGATGTTTAACCAGGTAAAAACCTTCAGGAATAATCCAGCAAAGGTAAAAGCAGAAGTAGCAGAATCTCCCATCCACCCAGCCGGCCCAGGTACCAGCTCCTTTTCCACGGGCCCCACGGACGGCTCACAGGAATCCTGGGCTGTAGGGATCACCATTCCCATTTTACAGATGTCACACTAAGGCCTAGAGAGGTCAAGCCCACGTAAGGACACACAGAGTTAGTAAGTGTCAGGTCTAGGGCTTACAAACAGAACAGCCGGACTCCAAAGTCACAATCTCAAATGCCCTCACAGCTCCATCCCTCACTTCCTTTTGGTTTCCGCTCCAATGGCACTTTCTCAGAGAGGCCTTCTTATAAAAATAAACCAGGATAAGGAGACACTTTCACTTCATACCACTTATTTCTGACAGACATACTATATTTGCTTATCGCTCTCTTACTGGAATATAGTATATTGCAGAATTCTTAGAGCCTAGACCAAGCATGTCAAACTCAAAGGCTAACCCAGGCCAAATAAACATGGCATGTGGCCCGTGGGCTGCGAATTTGACATGCTTGGCCTAGACCAGTGGTCAGCCAACTGCGGCTCGCGAGCCATATGCGGCTCTTTGGCCCCCCGAGTGTGGCTCTTCCCCAAAATATCACGTGCAAGTGCGCATGTACAGTGCAATTGAAACTTCGGGACCCATGTGCAGAAGTCGGTATTTTGTGGAAGAGCCATACTCAAGGGGCCAAAGAGCCGCATGTGGCTTGCGAGCCGCAGTTTGCTGACCACTGGCCTAGAGACCATGCCTGGTATTTCATAGGTACTCAATCAATATTTGTTGTTGTTAAATTATATGCTTCCTTTTCACCAAGTGTTGTAAACACAATTCGTCCACCAGTAGGTTGCCTAGTTTGGAAAATCAGACTTATAAGACAAAACACTGAACAGAGAATAAGAACTTCTAAGAAGTAGGAAATGTCTTGCTATATATTTTTAGAACATTTTACTTTATTGGACAAAGCATCAATCCAATAATGTAAAGTACTGTTTTTATCAATAGAAATTCCCTGCCTTTGTTAAATGTGAAACAAATAAAGAATGTGAAGGAGAACCAAGTCACCGGACTTCTTTGGGGTTCACATGCCTCCACCCAACCCCGTCAACCACACCACGAAAATAGGAGAGGAAGGTACGCACATGGAAAACAACGGAAAAGTGAAAGTCAATCACTCTGATGTTTTCCTTAGCGGCACTGAGCAAGTGAATGGGGAGCTTAAAAAACACACACACATTGACCACATTTCCCACAGAATAACCTAAGCTGCCTGGTTATTTTGTAATTGAAGAAACAAAGCCTCCGTTACAGGGAACACTGTTTTTCTCAGTCTCCTTCATCCTCCCCAGCCTATAGGTGAGCCCTAGACATACTTCCTGTCTAGTTGCCATTTGGACTTACCCTCTCTGAAGCAGACTAAATGTTTGGGGGCTTTAATGGAGAATCAGCACCTCTCAGGTGTTAAGTCAGTCCTTTGTGATGTTAAAGGAATTATAGTTCCCTGAGGAGGGTGCTAGAACTCAAGGAGGCTGAAAGAGGGGAAGCCTTCAGTCACTAGACACCAACACTGCTGCCCAATGCTTATGGTTATCTTTCCTAGAGAGAAAAAAACACGCAGGAAGCGAGAGGGGGAGCTGGCTGGTGGAGTAGCAAAGACGAAAACATTAAAGTAGCTAAAGTTGGTCACTGACGGCCATGTGCCAGGCACAGTACTGGGGCTGCATGTGCATGACCTCATTTAGTCCTAACCCCACGAGACTGACCTCAGAGAAGTGCAGGCAGCTGCCTGGAGACACACAGTAGTAAGTGACAGAGCCAGTGACATGTAATGCTCCATGACCCACACAACCCTGATGATACTCAAACTTTCACAGGGTTTCTATCATGCGGGCAGCGGTGGCAGGGGGCTTTTTTTTTTATGGTGCCCAGGTGCTGTTCCTTTAAAAACAGCAGCAAAATTGGCAGAAAGGGTTGTTCCAGATGCCTTTACAACAGATCCCTTTGATCCTCTTTAATCTATCATCAATTAGCTCATGAGGCCAAGAGCATTTTTGGCTGACCACTTGAAAGACGTTTTTGGGACCACTTGTAGTCGGTCCCCTTATGCCTACTTCAGTGGAAAAAATAATTGTACATGCTAGAAAGCTCCGTCTTCAGCATAATTTTAACTGGCCAGAGAAACTACCCAAATATTTCACCAAAAAAAGTTTCATCTATACAGCAATCTACTTTTCTGTATCCATCTCTGTCCCCAGACTGGCCCTAGTGAACTGTAAAGGCCTGGAGCAACCGGACAGTCCCCAGCACACACCCCCCTCGCCCCCCAAGCAAAGCCATCTCCAAGGCAGCAAAGGGAGTTACAGGGGGGAAAGCCCTGGTTCTAGAATGAGGATGCCTGTGCTCCAGGTTGGCTGGGCCATTAAGGGAGTTTTCTTAAACTCAGTGAACCTTGGTTTGTCATCAAGAGGATGGGGACTCACTGCATTTGCTGTGAGTGCACATGAGGCCATGTATCATCACCACATCTGTTTACAGTGCTCTCACCATGCTCCAGGCATCACTAAGTGCTTCATGTGCATTACATTTAATTCCTACCCCGTGAGTTAGGTCCTATTATTAAGATGAGAAACTCGAGGCCCAGCTGAAGTTAAGTAATCTAGCTGAGGTTACACAGCTGGTAAGTAATGCAGCAGCATTTGAACTCAGACCCAAATGACTTCAGAGGCCAGATTTTTAATCAGAAGCTAATTCATGATTGGGCTCTGCCCTGCCTTTCTCCTGCCATCCTTTATACATGAAACCCTTAGAATTACATGTGAATCCCTGGAATGACATATTCAAATGTAAAGCTTCATTACTGTCAAATGGCCCCAGGTTGCATGTGTACAAAATTGGGCAAGGATGTCCCGTGAAAGCATTCTTTGAGCATGCCCAGATGGTCAGACACTCTGAGAGGACATTAAGTTCCTAATATGTGACATGCACGGTCACATGCATTATTGTATCCCATCTATGCTATTGCTTTGCCCAAAGCTGTTAGTTTAAAATTTTAACAACTGACTCCAGTTTTATTATTTCCTGAGGACACATTAAAATAATGAATGCATTATCATTGTTTCCCCCCCAAAATGTCATGATCTTATTCAGGGTCACAGAGCTTATCACGGTCAGGGTAATCATTTGGGTAAATTACTATGCCTAAGTTTCTTCTTCTATAAAATGGAAAGATTGGGCTAGATCATCTCTATGGCCTCCTTTGGCTCTAAAATATATGGTTCGGGGTCACAGACTCCACTAGCCAAATGCCATGCCAGACCCAGCCTTCCTCTTCAGATTGGGGAAGGGAGACAAGGAGTAGGGCAGAGAAAGGAATAGGAGCTACAGTGTCACAGTAACAAGGAACGAAAGGAAGTGGCTGAAGAATGAAGAATGGGAGATGGGGAGTCGAGAGAGAAGGCGAATGTGGTAGAGAAGCGCCCACTGCTGGAAGTGGAGCTGCGTGGGAGGCATGGTCCGGTCCACTAAAAAAGGACTCAGAGTTCACTCCAAGCTGCTCATTGCGCCTTTTTCAGCTCAAATAAGTCACTAACCTGGCTCTCCGTGGAAGGAGGAAGGGAGAGTGGAAGGAAGGAAAGGAAGAGAAGTAAGGGAAGAAAGGGACACAGACGCACAGTGGTACCAGATGCTCACACAGGAAGGGGGTTACCGTAAGACTGATGACTGTACCTCAAGGCATGCACGAGCCCTTCCAAGAGCCTGACCAGGGACCTAGCAAGTAGGAATTTATGACTGTCTTTTTTTTTTTTTTTTGAAGGACTCATCAAATTTGAAATACTTCCAGTTTCACAACCCTGGACCCTCCCTAGCACCACTCTTGGTGTTTATGAATGCAGGTGTGGTTGAAGGTGGAGGAAGCTGGAAGAGAGTGGGGTCCACATCGGCCACACGAAGGGAGAGGTGGTGATCAAAAAAAGGAAACATGACTATGAGAAAAGATGTGTGGTTCTTCAGCCTGAGAGCTTTCGTTGGCCTGCAGGAATGGGTCATTTCCTGCCCTATTCCTTCTAAGGCCAGTCCCGGACTGGCAGTGGGAAGTCTCCTCTGTTGACATTGAAGGGGTTGTGCTCTAATGTCAATGAGTACTGAGAGCCCATTTCTCCGTGGTGGTCCCCAAAGTGACGACACCCACAAGGAAGGTGGGGAGACTCTATTAGAACTCTTACGTACAATTCCCTCTTCCCCTTTAAGAACATTGTGTTTTATAATGGACATAAAAGCACAGTAATACATGTGTAGACTGTATAAGTAGATAACCATGCATATAATAGGCATATGGATAAATTTATTTATTAATAAAGCTCTGTATAAAAAAAGTTGCGAGATTACTGCCCTGGGGAGAAGATATTCCTTTATTGTCTTAAAGTTCTCCTCTTAAAGCTTTTGGGTGACGAGGCCATCAAACACACTCACCTTGGTTAAACTTGGTTGAATGCTTTGAATCTTGCCTCCTTTACATTTCCCTTGCCTTGATAGTCATTCAAAATAATTGCTTTATTTTTCTCTTTTCCAGCTACTAGCTCAGCATTTTGAGTTTGCCTAAGCTATATTCTTCAAAATTTACCTCAAGAATGTTTTTGTATCAGTGGAGTGTGAATGGGGACTTAAGAGATATGGCAACTAATAGCAAGGTATAGACCTTATTTAGTTCACAATTCAAACAAACTGTTAAAAGAAAAGTTATGAGATAACAGAGAAAATTTGAACTGACCTCATACTTGATAATAAGGAACTATGCTTACTTGTTTTGGTGTGATATTAGTGTTATGGTTATATTTCTTTTTTGTTTGTTTGTTGTTGTTTTTTAATATATTTTATTGATTTTTTACAGAGAGGAAGGGAGAGAGATAGAGAATTAGAAACATCGATGAGAGAGAAACATTGATCAGCTGCCTCCTGCACATCTCCCACTAGGGATGTGCCCACAACCCAGTTACATGCCCTTGACCGGAGTCAAACCTGGGACCCTTCAGTCCACAGGCCGACACTCTATCCACTGAGCCAAACCGGTTTCGGCACGGTTATATTTCTTAAACAATTTTTCTCCTTTACAGGTAAATACTGAAACATTTTCAGATGAAATATGATGCTTGAGATTTGCTTCAAAACAATTCAAGGAAGGTATGATGAAATAAGGTATCCATGAATTATTAATTATTAAAGATGGATAATAAGGTACATGGGGATTCATTATAGTCTTCTACCTTTGAATTGAGATTTTCATTATAAAAAGATGATATAAAATAAATCAACCTAACATGAAGCAATCAGTGATATCTTAAAGAAATCCCCATTTTTGCCTTTCATCTACCAACATTTCTTTTGGCATGTGACCCAAAGAAAGGCCAACACAATTTGCCAAGCACTGGAGTGGTATCTTGAAACTCCTGGGTTTTGCATTTTAGACCAGAAAGCAAACTGTCTGGGACTGAAGTAAAAGTTCTCTGATTCCAAAGGAGAAGAAAAATAAGATAATTAAACAGGACCACTATGCTCTTTGAACATCAAAGAATCATTACAAAGCAACATTGTGATGAGTTAAATATAAATGAATCAGGAACACGCGGCTTCAATTTCCTTCCAAATACACACATTTGTCGATTTAAGGGAAAATGCCCGATTAAACATGTGCTGAACTGCAATCCTTTGAAAGACAGGAAGAGAATCACTGAACCCGAATGGGCCCTGACTTTGCTCCTGAGACTGGACCTTTGGAATATGATTTTACCACCTCACCCCATTTCCTCTGCAAACTCTACCTCCTTCCTTCCAGGGCCTAATCCAAACTCTACTTCAAGTCCTCAAAACATATGCCTAAAAAAATGTCCAGAGATTAGCAACATTTGTTTTCTTTTCAATTTTGATGAGAAAGAAACAAATTCTTCGAGACTCAACTGAGAAAACACTTACTGGCAAATCCATAAACCCTGTTGGTTTAAACTTGGAAAGTAGAGATGAAAAAGGAGCCACATACTAAACCTGACAAGCTCAATGGAGGCCTGCATGGCCGGCCTTACAAGCTGAGAGACCAAAAGTAACCACATAGGACGGTCTGACCATAACTCCTAAACTAAAAGCGAGTCATAGAGGGTAGTTACATCCTGGGCCTATGGCTTCCTTAACAAAGGTTAATCTTTGCCGTAATTGAGTCTGTTGTCTTTTTGCATCTAAGATAACATACCCTGGGAATCTCAGAGTGATCTTTTCCAGACCCCTTAGGGCACACCTACCCACCAGAGCAGGAGCCACAGAACCCCGCATTGTTATCTGTTCCCTGAAGACCATCTCTATGCACCCACTAGTGTAAAAGAGTATGTGTTTCTCCATTTTATTTCTTACCCAATCTCAGAGACTTCCCCTCCTTGCTTTCTATCTTAATCTCCTGCCAATGGATTTCCTGTAACCCTCCCTATGTCTCATCTTTTGATTCTAATCTATAAAATATGCTGCAAAACTGCCATTCTCCAGAGCTTTTTCTCAATCTGTTGAATTTTGCTTCCCGGCAATGGTCATCTGTTTGGCTCAAATAAACTCATAAAAATTCTCTACAGGTTTGGACACTTCTTATGTCGGCAAAAGTAATGGGAGTAGTTAACACAGTGAAAATGAAGTGAGGAGGAACCAGATGCCGGGGTAACCCCACTGTCCTCTCACTCATCCCCCTCCCCCCGCTCCTCAGTCACTCGAGAAAGAATTCAACGGCAACAATCTGGACGTGCCTGTGTGGTTCTCCGATTCGTACAAAGCTGTTTAAAAAGATGCTTCCCAGCGTAAGCAGTTTCTAGACCAGGGGTCCTCAAACTACGGCCCGCAGGTCACATGCAAATACAAATATTGTATTTGTTCCCATTTTGTTTTTTTACTTCAAAATAAGATATGTGCAGTGTGCATAGGAATTTGTTCATAGTTTTTTTTTTACAACTATAGTCCGGCCCTCCAACGGTCTGAGGGACAGTGAACTGGCCCCCTGTTTAAAAAGTTTGAGGACCCCTGTTTTAGACCAACACCTGGCCCAACTCTGCCTGAAGTCAGCAGGGGGAAAACCAAGTTTCTTAGGCTAGGCCTGGACCTAGGGGAGGGAAATGGAGCCGTCGGACCAGGGCCTAGAGAGTGAGCTATAAAAGTAAGGCAAGCAGTCCTCCCACTTGAAGTCGGGAATGCCCCGTGGTGTGAGGTGAGGTGAGGCGCTCTCTGGCCTGTGGGCCCCAGAGTGAATGTTCCTGCTGTGTCATGACAGTGCAGTGTCAGAGGGGTGCTGTGCAGGTTGGTCTGAGAGAGTCTTGCCAGCGAGGTGGGTGGTTGGACTCAGGGCCCCCCCCCGCCACTACCCAGGAAGGAGCACACAGGGTTGCCTCCTATCTCCTGTGCTCTCGCAGTTTCTCCAGGAGACCTTGTTCTTCCACAGGCCTAACTGATTCAAGTTGCAAAATCAGAGTCACTCATCTTCATTTTCCCAGCACAGAACTCCAGTGGGAATAAACCTTCCACGATTAAAACTTCTCTCTCTACAGGGGTGGGGAACTAGTCTAATTTTTCTCTCCAGATACTGGCACGGATACTGCTCATGGTGACGACATTTACTGACCAAAACTATTTGCCTGGAAGCTAGAAAGAGAGCCAGCATTTCCTGACTTTCTGAGAAGCCACACAGCTATGGGAGTAGCACTGGCTTCAGGGGCCCTGCATGGCTGTCTTGTTGATAACTGGGTCCCTAAAACAAAGGACAGGTATCTACTTTGAAAGGTAGGGCTCCCACTTACTATGCATCCACTCAAAACTCAGTCAGACTTTATGCTGTGGGCATAAACACAGTATCCACCAGAATATGACCCAAAAGTAAGAAATATTTCCAAGGGTGCCAGAGCTAGCAACCTCAAAGGTGGGGGAAAGAGGAAAAGCCTTTATGCCTTTTGAGAGTTGAGTGTGTTCCATAAAATGCAGCTTACTACCCACCAAACTCTAAGGTTTTCTCTGGAATTCTTACTAAACAAAAGATTGAAAGAGCTCATTGGCCAGAGAAACCATCTCAGTTACTTGAACACGGTGCCGCTTTTCCCCAGCACCTGAGAAGAGGCTGGCTTGCACATTATCCCCAAGAAAACAATCCCTTCCACAGAATCCAAACCAGGGTGCTCTTGACTGAAGCTTGCAACGTTTAGGAATTGGCCAAGATATAAGGCAAATTCATTTCACTCAGTTCAACTTAACTCTGAACGGTGCAGAGCCGGGTGTACAGATGTTAACATTCCCAAGCTCTCCCCGTAAGGACTGACCTGGTAGAGAGACAAGCAGGAAGACTGCTGATGACACAGCACAGAGGAGGCGCAGAGAGTGAGCGTGACTGCTCCACAGGGGTCGGCAGGGCGAGTGGCGGCCGAGCTGCTGCAGCTAAGGGTTCTTAAGCTGCAGTGCCCATGAGGATCACCTGAGATCACTTGTTAAGAATGAAAATGGGATGGGCCCCATAAGGATCACCTGGGGAACTTAAGAAGAAACATGGATGCCGCCACCAAAGTTTTTGTTTTGTTTTGATTTAGAGATCAAGCACCTACAATTTAAAAACCAAATCCAGCTGGGCCAGTGAGGCTCAGTGATTGAACATTGACCTATAAACCAGGAGGTCAGGGTTTGATTCCAGGTCACATGCTTGGGTTGCAGGCTTGATCCCTGGTAGGGGATGTGCAGGAGGCAGTCAATCAATGATACTCTCTCATCATTGATGTTTCTATTTTCTCTCCCTTTCCTTTCCTCTCTGAAATCTATATTCAAATCAATCATATAATACTAGTGGCCCGGTGCATGAATTTGTGCACATTGAAAGGAAAATAATTAGAAAAAATATTTTAATATCACTATTCGCCCTTTATAATAGAAGTGTCAACCAAATTCAAGATTGACAATGACAGATGGAAACACATGCATGCAATTGGCCAGTGAGAGTGTTATATTCTGCTCAGTGAGAAAACCTGAAGTCATTTTCAAGTTCCACCATTTCTTACTTCTTTTCAGTTGGGTCAAGTTTCTAAGCTTTCTAAATCTCTGTTTTCTGGTTAATGAAAAGAAAATAGGATTCCATTGAGTCTCCTATCTACCTACTCCAGTACTTCAGTGAGGATCAAATGATATGAGGCACAGGAAAACGTTTCACAGACATTTGGTTAAAGTGTAGAATGTTTCTAGTTGGGTGTTCCTGGGCTGAAGAAACTGCAAGGAAGCTAGTCGCTAGGGAGAGGAAGTCGGGCGTTGTTATGTGATGTCATTACCCAGATGTTGGGACATTTAGCACATTAGCCTTTTATATATAGAGATAAAAATATATATTCAAAAAAATAAAAACCAAACCTGGCCCTCAGTTTTTATCTGGATTCTCCTCAGAACCCAAGCTGCTCAAATGACTTCACCCAAAAGTTTTATCATATGTGCAGCTGTAAATAGGCCCAGAAAGATGAGAAGGCGATATCTGTGCTCATGCCCATAAGAGTGAGAACCTATTTACTGAATTTGCTTTGGGGTCCAGAAAATTGAGAAAGACTTTGAGGGTTTGTAGGGAAGATAGCACTGCCCTTTATTCCATGGCATGCTCTTTGCTGCTCCCGAGAGCAGCCCCAGACTCCTGCTCCCTGACCCATGGGTTGGACTGCACACCTAATATTCTTGTTTTTGGTTTGTCCTGTGGAAGTCACTCTTCCCTGGGTCATGGCAACAGGTGGCAATGGCATGTTTAGAGAAGGAGCTGCCTGGGGTTATACACGCAAGGCCAAAGTTGGGTTGGGCAAGGTGTTTTTCTTTTATTCTGTGTTAAATTGAATTTGAATGTCTTAAGACACTATAAACAGGATGTCCCCAAAAATGTATACATTTTGAATATAACTATAAAGACAGTGCTTATTAAAATACATTTCCTTTTCATTTAACAGCTATCAGCTGTTAAAGCGTGTGTACATGTTTATACATGTTTTTGGGACACTCTATATATACAGGCATGGACAAAAGTAGGTTTACAGTTGTGAGTACTCAAAACACAGTTTATTCTTATATTATTGTTTATTTATGAATTATTGTATTATTTATTATTATTAACTACTTTTGCCCACCCCTGTATCTATGTCCTTTGCAGTTGACCAGAGAGGCCACCACTTCCTTTTGTTTTATACTCAAATGATGCAGATGCACATGTTAAATAGTTCCTGCCTGGTTCCTGTAGAGCAGTGGTTCTCAACCTTCCTCATGCCGCAACCCTTTATTACAGTTCCTCATGTTGTGGTGACCCCCAGTCATAAAATTATTTTCGTTGCTACTTCATAACTGTAATTTTGCTACTGTTATGAATTGTAATGTAAATATCTGATATGCAGGATGTATTTTCATTGTTACAAATTGAACATAATTAAAGCATAGTGATTCATCACACACACAAAAATGCCATAAA
>NW_006286303.1:2738518-2756834 GCF_000327345.1 Myotis davidii | reverse complement strand
GTTGCATTCATTTCCTTTACACACAGGTGCACCATTTCTCTCCACTAATACTAGGAACGAATATTTTAGCAGCTGGATTGCCATGTAATTAGTCTTGGACTGACTTGTTGGTGTGTGCAACAGGAAATATTTTGCTTTCGGGGAACAAGAAAAATAAGTTTATTTGAGTTACAATTATTAATTTGTGCAGTTAGTCATTGTCTAGTAAGTTAATGTTCAGAAAAAATATCAATTTTTATTAAAATGTTCTATGATTTTGTTAATGGTTACTCATTTATTTCAGCCCTTTGTATTTAGCATGTCTCTATTGAAATAAACCTACATTTCTATGAAAATTGAAGCTTTTGTGTGTTTTTTTTTGTGGCCCCCATAAACTTAAACCTTTATTTGGCCCATGATAGCCTTTGAGTTTGACATGCTTGCTGTAGGCATTTGAGTTTAACAACCTCTCCCCTCCACCCCGCCTCCTCCCCCCCTACACACACACACACACACACACACACACACACACACACACGACCACATGCTTAAATGGATTAGCTTCAGATTTTCATCTGGGTCTTGAGGGGACAGGACAGACCAAAAGAATCCCACTCAGATGACAGTGGCAGGAAGAAGGCAAGTTTCCTGGAGCCTGCCAGAGCCTCCACCCAGTCCCCTGCCTCCGAGATCCCAGCAGCCCACGATGGTGAGAGAGGGTCTCCATTTCAGGGCCCTGCAGCCCCCACCCAGTAGCCCTCTCCCGAGACTGCCAAATGGGCCCAGCAGCCCCACTCACTGCTCTCCGCTGCCATTTCCCAAAGCCAAAGCGTTGGTACCAACCCCAGCCACCTCCTCACAGCCTGTTTGCCTGCGCTATTTCCCTCGCCTGAAATGCTCTCTCTTTCCATCCCTGATTTTGCCCACTTCCTATTTACATCAAGATCCAGCTCAAACCCCCAACTTCTCTAGAAGCATTCCATGGCTAATTTCACTGAAGTGGACCATCTCCACCTCTTCTCAACCTCTTACCTACCCTTCTTTTTAAAGACTTTGTGTATATAACTTGTGTGTATACATTTTATCTCCTCAATTAGACTGTCAGCTCCTTGTGGGTGAGTACTGTGCCTAATTTCCTACTGCTGTGCACTTGCCACAGTACCTTAAATGTGTCCTTAATTCACCAGCTAGTTCACTGTCACCAGTAGCATCAGGTAAAAACGCCACATGCTTCTCTCATAAAGCATCCCCAGCAACTGGAAGCCTCCCAGAAAGTTCTATCAAATTAGTTTGGGAACAGTGTCCTGGTGATTTCCTGGCACCGTGCTTCCTGGGTCTCTTCACATTTTGGAAAGAACCGCCTGCTCGTGTCCACTCAACTATTCAACAGAAACATTGCCTTTGACCCACGAACCTGTAGAAGAGAAAACCTCCCTTCCAGGAGGCTATAAAACTGAAAGGACCTCATTGGACAGGCTCCTCAGTAGCACCTGCAGTGGGTCGAATGGTCAGCCCCACTAAAAACTGAAAAAGATAGGTCTACCCACCCGGAACCTGTGATGTGACCTTACTTGGAAAAAGGTCCTTACAATTAAGCTAAAGAGCTCAAGATGAGATCGTCCTGGATTATCCAGGTGGGCCTTAAACCCAATGACAAGTGTCCTCAGAAGAAGAGGAGGAGACATAGACAGGATTGGAGAAGACATAGGTGATGAAGACATAGGAGAAGAAGGTGATGTGGAGGCAGAGATTGGAATTATGTGGCCACAAACCGAGGAGCGACCGGAATCACCAGAAAGTGAAGAGGCAGGGAAGGGACCCTCCCTGGAGCCTTCATAGGAGCCCTGTTGACATCTTAATTTCAAGCTTCTGGCCTCCTGAACTGTGAGGAAACAGATTTCTGTGGTTTTAGGCCGCCAACTGTGGGGTATTTTGTTACAGCAGCCAACAAGGACGTAGGTGGGGAAGGGGTTATGGGTTGGGGGAGGGGAGGCTTTGGCCCTGGCTGTCAGAGACACCAACTTCAGCATTCAGCAAGAGAGAGGAAGGGGACTTTCACAGCCCCAGTTAGTTCTGCCATTGTCTATTTTTCTAGAAAAGCTTCCACGAGGTCCTTATTTCCCCAGAGGTGCTCACTATTCCGGCTTCCGCCAGGTACTTTCTCTTTGAACCTTCTTATCTAAGGTGGAGTGGAGTTACATTCCCATGAGGAAGGACCAGATAATCCTGAAATGTAGAGCCCTCAGAATGGATGGCCTTTCTCCAAGGTCCTAGGCCATTTGCTCCTTCCTCCACTTAGCAAGCATTTATTGAGCATCTACTGTGCTAAACAAATTGGCGAGTCTGGCTAATTACATAAGAGGCCTGGTGATCACCATAGATTCATGGGGATGGAGGCATCTCTATCTAAATATGATCAGCCATGCTTTTCGAGTCTGGGCCCTAGGAACCCTTGTCAGAGTCCCTCTGTTCATTTGCCCACTGACTCTAATTTACACATAAGCCAACCCTTCCTATTTTTACCACACAGATTAGTAAGAAACACATTTTTGCAAATGCTCCAAACACGGAGGCACACCCGGCAGCACTTTTTATATGATTGCTAGTAGCTGTTCACATCCTTCTGCAGCCCTCTTTCCAAGCTTATTAAGAGGAGGAGCCAGAAAAATATCATTGTAGAGGTTGGGGATATGAGTCACTTCCTCTTATAAAACAGACATGGGCCATAGAAGAATGTCTTCCTTCCTTAGAGACACATAGTGAAGTATTTAGAGGTGAAATGTTATGATGATTGCAAAGTACTCCAAACCACTTCAGTAAAGAATAAATAAATGAGGTAAAGGTGGCAACATGTTAATCATTAAATCTAGGTGATAGGAATATGGGTGCTCCCTACACAGTTCTTTCTGCTTTCCCATATGTTTAAAGATTACCCCAAATAAAAACAGAATGGATAAGTATTTTCTACATATAGGGCTACCTTTCCCCTGTGCTGACACACTATGTGTGTCGCGGGTATGGAGACCAACAGTCTCAGAAAGGGATGATATCTGTTTCAATGAGAAGTGCCCGAGAGAGGCTGCAGATCTGTGCGTGCAAGCTCTGCTCTTAGGTTCTATTTATGGAAGGAACAGAAGACACATCTATTGAGAGAAAGCGGAGTACAAAAGAGAGCAGCGTTGGCATAGAAGCAGGAAAGAAATGCCTCGTTGGGAAAGCACCGCCTCAGAAAGACGTGTTTTTCTGTGAAGTCACGGACAGCCGAACATTGCTTTACCCGGCTGGCAGGGTGATTTGTCCAAGTGCATCCAGTGCATGTGGAATTTATTCCTCTAAACACACAGACCAGCCGGGAACTGACTCAGGTCCCATCCCCAACATCCCCGACACACCAACCCGGGCAGGCAGTTACCGGGGGACTCACAGTTCTGAGTACAGGAAGTGCAGGTTGCCCACATTGTCAATGTAGTTGGCAGGGCTGAGCCAAGGCAGGACCAGCAACAGAAGCGCCTTCATTTTCCGAGCAGTGTGCTGCTTTCTTCCTGGCCACCTTCTCTGGCAGCTGCAGGGGCCCGGCCCGGCCCGGCCCCTTTACACAAACCTTGCCATGTCCTCACAATCAGTAGACCATAAGGAGTCTCAGAGCCCTTCAATCGAGCCCCGCTGATAAATAAATCCTGGGCCTGTAAGAGGATTGCACCCTGTGATTCTCAGACAGGGAAATAGGAGAACGGAGGGTCCTACCATGGTTGGCAAGAGGGCTTAGGCTGAGAGTGAGCAGGCTGATGCCCGGGAAAGGGACCTGCCCCTCCTGCAGGATGCCGACTGGCTCTTGAGGAGCAGCTGGTACATTTACATCACTGGCCGGGAGCAGATGGGCTGGAAGCTGAACTGTGCTGGGAGAGGGCAGGAGCATGGCATGTTCAGGCCCACGGCGTGAATGAGCAAACAACCAAGGCTGTCCTCCAGCTAGCAGAGGAAGACACTGAGGAGTCAGCAGCTTGGGAAGACAGGCTGGAGACCTGAGCTCACAGTGAGCCTGCAGATACTGCGACACAGAAGGACGATACGCGAACCGACTCCGCCTCTAAATGTATGTTTAGAACATGCATTGAAGGTGTGTTACCGCCTACTGCCCTGACAGACATGAGAGAAGGGGTGGCTTCCTTGCTAATTTTTGAAAATTATTCTCTTTGAGGAAAACAAAGAGCCTTGATAGATAGGAAGTTCTGCCCAAACAATGTTCAGGCTGCTGTTCTGTGAGGAAAATGGCCCTCCGTGCCTCCCTCTCTGCTGAGTGATTATAAGCTCTGGTACTAGCTGTAGGACCCAGGCATTTCAGTTAAGCCCCTGAGCCTCAGTCATCTCATCTTTGAAATGGAACTAATAATGCCTCACTTGCTTGGGCCACATCATCTCTTCTAGCTTTCAGATCTGTGTTTCCAGACTATCCTATCAACTCGGCAGTAGGACATCTAAGCCGGCCTAAGCTCCAGAATGCCACAGAAGCCCCAGCAGTCCTCTCCTTCTCCATATTCAAGAAGATCAAAATCCATTTTGCCAACTCCAGGCCTGAATCTTAATAGAAATGGCTTAAAGAGATAATTTCATTAATAACAACCAAGCAATCACAGCAAACTACACTTGCTGGGAAGACCAGAGAAAAATCTACAGGATGAGACCAACTGCAATAAACTGTGTAGGAAAGTAGGAATTTAGCATCAGCGATCTGCATTTTCCTGAAGCGGGCCTAAAATAGATCAAATACAGTAGACTCTTAGAATGTGCAGATTTAATTTCTACAGTTTAAATCCAAGGTAAGCAGCCTTGATAAAGCATGACATGAATGAATGTTGTTGAGGCCCTAATTTGAATTCCATTTCCTTTAAGTCTGGTATGCAAGAGTGAGTCAGAGCTGGTGAAGAGCAGCAAAAAGGAAGTAAGATTTGGTATTTAGATGCTGGAGCCAAACAGGCTTGAGTTTGAACCTGAACTCCACCACATACTAGCTGTGTGACCCTGAGCATGTTGTTGAACCTCTCTGAACCTCCATTTCCTCCTCAGTGAAAGAAAGACAATAATAATAGGGCTTCCTCATAGTATTGTTATGAAGGTAAAATGAGATAGTGCCTATGAAGAACAAAGGGCTCAATGAGTGTTAGCTCTTGTTATAAATATTGTTAATAATAATTACTAATGATAGTGAATGGGCCTAGCTGGCAGCTCAGCACCTATTTCCAAAAGACTTTGTTATTCTCATCTGCCCTTTCTTTCCTCCTGTACATGAGGAACATGACATGTTACATTGTTTTCCTGACTGTGGAGTTTCACAGTGTCCTGAGACATGCTCTACTGTATAGCTCAGAACCCATAAGCAGCATTGTATATAAGAAAGCGTGTGGGTTTCAGAGGATACTGGATTGCATTTTTGCTCAACTTGGACATGTCAGGTTGCCTCTCAAAGTCTCTGTGAAAAAAATAAGAATGCCTGTCCTTTCACTCTTTGCATTTCAAGAGGATAAAATTCACTAATGGATATGAATGCAATATCATATCAAAAGTGAAGGTATTGGTTTTTGTTGTTCTTACATCACTTGCAAAAACTGCCATTTGCCTATCCAATATCTAATCTCCTCTTCTTCCTTTTAACAGATGCCAAGTTTTGTTCACGGTGATAATGCACTTAACCTCTCTCACAGATGTAATACAATATTGGCCAATGAGGTATAAGCAGAAATTAATTACTGGGTGAAGCATCCAAGAATGCTCTTTACAGAATGAAGTCTCAGTCTGCACATTGTATTTTGCCCTTCCTGTTTTGTTCTTCCTGCTTGGTTCTTCCTACCTGGAACTTGGATGTGATGCTGGAGTCTGAGCAGCCATATTGAGAACATGAGGTGACAAACTCAAGAATGAAAGCTAATCTGAAAAGCAGCAGGATACTAGATTTCTGGTGGCACCATGCCAACATCATAGACTTCCTACCCCCAGAATTTGTGGTAAGTCAGAAAAAGAAAACTTTTAATAGTTAAACCAATATAACTTGAATTTTCATTCTCTCCCATCAGATGTAATCCTAACTAATACAATCCCTTGGGAATAAAAATTCCACCTTTAAATGGTCATGAATTTCTCTGTGGCTTACTTGTCAGTAAACAGTTCTAACCCTAATCCTTGACTGTCTACATCCTATTTATCCTTTAAATGTCATCTCAGGTATTACCTACCACCTCCTATTTTTTGGTTTCTTGTATCTTCATTAAACAGGGAACTCCTTGAAGAAGGAGTTCTACTGATCATGTTCTTCATCATATCCTCACTATAGTATGTGGAACGCAGTAGATAATAAATATTTGTAGAACCAAAAAGAATTTGGCTCAAAGAGTCAATTTTTTGGACTAGCTTTCTTGATCAGAGACAAGTTAACAAAACAGGACTTCAAACTTATAAGAGCCATGGTAGGGGTTAAGCATTATAAAGATGGATAATAAATGACCAGGAAAAAAGAAAAAAAGGTAAGAAAGATTTCTGGATGAGTACCCAGGAGAATATTATTTCTTTAAATAATTGCTTGGAGCACAGTCTGATGGAGATTCAATGGTTCTGTCAAAGGTAATGCAGAAACATTGCCTCATTTCTTCCATGCCCAAGAAAGTCAAATTAGTGGCTCTTGGCTAGGTAAGGCCAGGAAAACGTTGGGTTCAGGGCAGGAAAGTTACATGAAGGATAAATGTCAAGGTTATAGGGAGATGTTGAGCCAGGCAGTAATGACCAACCAGACTTGTAACTTACCTACCTCCCCTAGGGTAACACTCCCCCAGACCTTCAGTCCAGCAGTATAATCTTCCCTGCACTGTACACAGCTAGCTGAGCTTGTGTGGGACTGACTGAACACACTCCAGAAAAGGTCAAGAGAGGTTCCAGGGTAGGTCTTTGGAGAAGAAACTTCCAGGACACTGGGGTGCAAAGTCAATCAACAAAATAACACCAGAGAGCCTTCAGTCAGGTGTGCCAATTGTATCGGATTTTCATTCAGGGCTGATTCCAAAACAGTGAACAAAGATCTCTTTATTCATGCTAGTTAATACTTAAGAAGGGGCAGCTTTATTATTGCCCATTTCTATTATCCCATATAATAAAAGCCTAATATGCAAATTGTCCCCTTGGGCAGTCGTTTGACTGTGAGTTCGACCAGGAGACTGGGAGTTTGACCGCTTGCTATGATGTGCACTGACCACCAGGGGGTGGCACAGAACACGGTGGGTGTTGGCGACACTGGCAGTGGGCGGCAGTGGAGGCGCTGCTGGCCCTGATGGGCCCCAATGAGAGCGGGACAGTGGTGCCAGGCCAAGGCGGGTGTGAGGGGGGCAGGGGGCGATCACCACACAGATGGGGACCTGTGGCAGTGGCAGCAGTGGATGGGGCCGCCACCTGACTCCCAGGCACTGAGGGAGCTGGGCAGGAGGCCCCAACCGATTGTCCTGCAGGTGGGATGGTGGAGCAAGAGAAGGGGCAGCACCAGGCCATAGTGTGGCGCCAGGTAGGGCTGTGGGGCTACGGGGCTGCCGGGCTGCAGGGCTGGGAGGCTGGAGGCACAAGCTGGGGCTGCGAGCCTGGAGACATGAGCTGGGGCCTGATATCTACAGGCCACCCTGAGGGACCCCACCCATGCATGAATTTGTGCACCAGGCCTCTAGTCTTCCATAAGAGAGAAATTAAGGGCACAGTGACTTGTCCTATGAAACAATTCAGTGTGGGTGTGCTTTCAATTTCTCTCTTTTACCTTTAAAATGTCATTTCCTCAGAGGCAGATATCATGGCTCATATAGACTTCTCTTTCTTCCTTCAGGGTCTGGCCTATTGTGGATCTTGATAAATATTACAGATGCAGATGATGATATTACAGAATAAAGATGTAATCTTGAGCCTAAGATCACTCCCACTCAGAATCAAGGAAGTGAAAGCTTTGGCTCCTCCATACACCCCCTGATGGTCTGGGCCAAGAGGGATGCATTGAACTGGCCCTCTGTGGCGCCCTGGCTATGTCTGCTGGCAATGCCCCTTGGTCAGGAAGGCTGCCATTTGATTTGACAAGCCCATTAGCCTCGTGGGAATTCTTTGCAGAAGACCCATGTGAGGGCGTCTGCAAGCATCTAAGAGGGCAGAAGCCAAAAGAATTAAGCCAGCGGATTTCAAACATTAGTTCACACGCCCAGATTCACTCCCATAGAAGAGCTCTCTAGTCTGAAGTCAGAGACAGCGGTCCAAGGAGTTGCTGGCCCAGCCAGTCATGCACACCCACAGTCCATCCTAAATGTTTTCCTTAAGGGTTTATATTCAACTAAGGATCTGGAGTGCTTAGATAACAATGTTTAGAAATGACACAAATTCTGGGGAGGACAGGCAGCATTTGTTTACAGATGAGATGCCATCTGCCTGCATCCCTGACTCAAGTGGACTGCTATTATTAGCACGATCCTATGGACAACCCATAAACCGAGACCTTGGCTGATGGGGAAAACATTTCTCTCTACCTGATGGTCTTTTCTAGAGAATGAAAACATTGCTGATGTGGTTATTTCTGCCAGATCTTGTAACTAAGGAGCCAATTCTCATTTTACAGGTAGATACACCTAAGTACGGAGTTTCCCATGATGCTCAGGACTGAGCTCTCCTGGACACACTTGGAGGGAGTGTGTGGGCTCCTCTGAGTCACACAGTGGTTTTCAACCAGAATTAATGCTGAGTTCTCCATAGTAGGTAGATTCTGCCTGCAAAGTTTACATTCATATAGTGCCAGAGGCCAAAGAACATTTTTTAAACTCATTACATCTAAATCCTAAAACCAAGATGCAAAATTGATAAACAAAGCAATCTTCTAGTACAAACCTATGACAACACCCCCCTGCAGGCAGCCACCAACCTGGAGGCCTCACACAGAAACGTAAGGAAACACTTGCCTCTCAGTTTTCCCAGTCCGAGGATAACTATTTAATCTTAATGTCCCTTCTCAGGGGAGGAAGAGGCAGTCTACTGGCTCAGGCCCAGGCCTAAGGCCCAAGAGGGCTCTGGACTCAGGTTCTGGATTAGCTCCAATTCTTCATCCTTGCCAACAAAATGCCCAGGGGCTGGGAGGAGAGGAAGTGTATATTAAGCATTTGATGACTAACATGCACCATATTTTTGGAAATGTTGGTTTCAACCTACTTAGGAAGTTGAAGTGTGGAGAGGATCCAGAGCGCGTGCTGAGGCACCGCGCCTCCTCCCGTGGGAGTTTTCCCTCCAGAGAGCTGCTGACGGGCACCTGTGAAGGGCTCCAAGGCCACAGCTCATAGAGGTGATTTTAATTAGTTTTGCATTTCCCCCCCCTCACTGTTGTTTTCCCAATGTGCATGCCGTTCTCAGCTGAGGGTTCATCAAGCCTTTATCCCAGGGTTCCTTGAGGCATGTGGGCCAACAACCTGCATGGGCGGTGAATGAAATTCCCACTTGGGACAGGTAGGTGGGCTTGTGGCATCTCCCTCCTGGAAACCCCACAAGTCCTCAACATCCTCTTCCCAGCCTTTCCCCTGCCCCACTTCTGCTCTAGCCTTGCCCTTAGGTCCATGTGCCATCTTATCTCAATTTTTTAAAAAGAATATTCTGGGCCCTAAATCAGCTCTAGGTGAGGGGGTGTGGGGGACCTGTTGGGTTTTCTCTTTCTCTCCAGAGAGCACCTCCATGTATTTCCTTCTCTCTCTTTTTTCCCCTTTTCCTGAAAAACTCCTGCGGTGGGCAGAATAATGAGCACCCCAAGATGTCCAACTGCTAATCCTCAGAACCTGTGAATCTGCTATCTTACAGGGCCAAAGGGATTTGCAGGGGTGGCCAAGGAAAGGCTCTTGAGATGAGGAGAGGATCCTGGATTATCCAGGTGGATGTAATGCGTGCCCTCATGAGAGGGAGGCAGGAGGGCCAGAGTCACAGAAGATGTGAAGAGAGAGAGAGAGAGAGAGAGAGAGATTCTATGCTGCCGGCCCTGAATATAGAGAAAGGGGCCACAAGCCAAGGAAGGAAGATGGCCTCCAGAACCTGGAAAAGGCAGGTCAAGCAATTCTCCCTGAACAGCCAAAACAAACCAGCCCTCTCTACACCTTGAGACCCAGGTTGGACCTAGAACCCTCAGAACTGTAAGATAACACATTTTTGTGCTTTAAAGCCATTAAGTTTGTGATCAATTGTTACAGCAATAAATGGAAACCCCAACACAAATGTATAAATTGCAACAACCCAGGAACATAGGAATACCAGGGCCTTCTCAGCTCCAGTCTTGGCCCCGGTTCTGTACCAGCATCTGCAGCTCCTACCTCACCTCTGGCCCCAGGCCTACTTCCCTCCAGACAATACCTCCCCTACCTGGGTAAAACTTTTAGCAAAGGTCACAGATAGACTCCCTATCTCCTTCTCCTCCAGCCACTCCTCCTTCCAGTCAATCAAAGAAGAGGAGCATCCTAGCTTAAATACCAACAATAACAGAGGGTCAGGGGCAACCCAGGCATCAGAGTTTGATGCATTTGGTTCTCCATCGTGGGGAGAAAAACGAGTTCACTGACATAACTGGTTCCTGGTATGGAACCATGGGGGAAGCATTACACCCAGGCCATTGCTTTGGAGGCAAACTTCATGTTAGAGAATCGGCATGTCCCCAAAGACAAAGACAGATTCATGTCCTAAGGAATGTGACCTTTAGAAAAAAATACCTGCACCTGCCTCTGGTCATGACAGAAACCAAGATAAACACCGGCTTCCAAATTTCCTCTTACAAAAGAATTGTGGCTTACTGTCTACACTTTGCTAAACACCTTAACTGTCCTAAGAGAGGACCTCATGTGGAACAAGACCCAGGGCCGCCCTGAGGAATGCCCACCACATGAGAATGCAGGTGGGCAAAATAAGAGGTGGGCAGGTGGCGCAGGGGACAGAGCCCACCAGCAGGGCTGACCTGCTGCCAGTGTGTGCACCTTGGCTGAAAAGTTCATAGGACAATTCGCTTAAAGGACAAAAGTTCTCTAAATTTCTCATTTTCATCCTTAGTTGAAAATATCTTATATCTCTTCAAAGAACAGCCGGCTTTGCCAATTCCCATACAGAGGAAGTTCTAATAATTGTGGGTCACGTTAGGAGACTTTTTTTTTCTTACATGAAAAGACAAGCAATGCCCACCTGGAAATCTTATTGGGGACCATGAACCTCAGAGAAAGCTGCTCCCAGATCTTTCCGGTATCTTTCGCATTTCAAAATGCACGCATATGAAAGTAGCCAGCCACAAGAAGGCAAACCCCGGATGATCCCTCTTTTCTAGTTTCCTAGAATAGCCAAGTTCATAGAGACAGAAAGTTGAATCACGATACCAATTCTGGAGGGAAGGGAGAGGGGGTGTTTGTTGAACGGGAACCAAGTTTCAGTTCTGGAAGATGACAAATGTTCTGAGGATGGGTGACGTTGAGGGATGATGCACAACAATGTGAATGCACTGAACTGTACACTTAAAAATCATTAAAATGATAACTTACATCTTATGTCTATTTTACCACCAAAAAAAAAAAAAAAAAGAAACGCCCTGTAAACACATACATAACACAACTCGACCATGTGCCATTTCCTTACACTGAACCCTGACCGTAACACCTAACATGTTACTTATTTTGAAGGAGTCCTCTCATTGGTTGCAAAAGAAGACAAACAAAGCTTCGCACAGAGCGACCAGGGCCTGGGAGCCAGCCCCGCCCTCAGGAACAGGTGAGTCCCAGCTGCCCCTGGAGGGCGGGGCTGCTCAGGATCTGCGGGGAAGAGGCCCTACCTGGTTTGGAAGTGATGCTCCAGGTCACAGCGCTGCAGCACCTCGGCGCAGTGCTCGGCGAATGGGCAGGTCACCGTGAGCTTGCTGAGGAGCTTGTGGACCAGGATGCTGGACTTCTTGCAGTGCTGGAGGACCAGGGGCTGGCGGTCCAGGGGGCAGAAGTCCTTACTCACCAGGAAGTTGGTGAGGCAGACAGTGCAGTAGGTGTGTCCACAGGGAGTGTCCAGAGGGTCCAGCAAGGCTTGCAGGCAGATGTGGCAGATGAGGTCGTCGTCCACATCTTCTGTGTAGGTGTAGAAGTGGTTTTCCTCGGGGGAGTGGGCTTGGCCACACACCACACACAGGGGCTCAGGGCTGGGATCTGGGTCATCGGCAGGGTCTGACTGGCTCATGGTTGACTGCGGGGACAAGATGACAGGAAACCAATCCAGCAAAACGATATTTCCTCGGGAGCCAATCAAGATCTTCTAGGAGCCATCCGCAAACCTAAAATAGAGCAAGAGGACATCTTTGTTTTCACAGCAAACGGAAGACCCTGTGTTACAGACATGAGACAATGCTGCCTGTAGACAGGGAACCGGTCCCTGGTGCAGAAGGCCAGCGTTGAGTGACAGGACCGTGGGGAAACCACTTTGCCTCATCATGCCTCAGTTTAACCATCTTTCCAGAGGGAATAACGTTTACCTTTAACCTTCTCATGGTGGTGTAGTAAAAATCATTTGGGTACTATCTGAGAAATGCCTAGAAGAGGCATTACTGCATGGTACGTAGATAGTGCTCAATAAATATTTGTTAGTATTCTTGTATGTATTGCTATCGAATTCATTTTGTCTACAGTCTAGCTCAATTGGCCTAGAAACTGAAATCTATCACTCCTACAAGGGATCTTTTGGCTTTACACACACACACATACACATACACATATATGTGTGTGTGTAAATAGATATAGATATAGATATAGATATAGATATAGATATAGATATATCTTTCAAACCAATAGAATACTATCACGTTATGTATTTTCCTTTGGTATAGGAATCCAAAATAATGGAGTTATCAACGTACATATTAAAATCTATGAAGTCTCTTGGAAAATCAGTCAATAAATATTTATTTTTTATTTTTATTTATTGATTTTAGAGATTGAGAGAGGAAGTGGGGAGAGAGAGAAAGAGAGAGAGAGAGAGAGAGAGAGAGAGAGAGAGAGAGAGAAGCATTGATTTGTTGTTCCACTTATTTATGCATTCATGGATTGATTCTTGTATGTGCCCTGACAGGGGGTAGAACCTACAACCGTGGCATATCAGGACGATGCTCTAACCAAGGGAACTACCCAGCCAGGGAAAGAAATAATATTTCTGGCACCAGCTCTGACCTAGGGAGTGAGTTGGGTAGAGAGACCGTGCAGAGGTCTTTAAAGGCGATGCCCCTGCTCTCACGGAGTCTCCAGTCCAGGGGAGTGGACATGAGCACAGCTTGTTAGCAGCCCAGGTAAGCTTGCAAGCAGAGGTATGCGCCGGAGAATCTGGGTCAGCTCTCAAGATGATTAGGAATCCCAAACCCACACTGTCCCCCAACTCAACTTTGTTCTTTTCTGAAAGTAAATGAAAAGACTGAAAGCGTTTCACAAGAACAGCAAGACACACGAATAACCCATCAGGAAATTAGCCACATTTGGAAATAGCATGCAGTCATAAATTGTGTTATATCTTTTTTCTTATCCAAATAAAGTCCAAGGCTGTTTGTACAAACATCGCCTTATCTCAAAAAGAAAATACACTGACTTCAAACTTCCATTGGGTCAGCTTCGTGTTTATATTTCTGTGCTGTGCTGATATGCCAGGAAGAAGACTCTAGTTAGGTTGAAGTAAAATACCCGAGAATGTGAAAACATTTAGGAACCATAGTATTTTCTTTAGCATCAGAAGGACTACAGAAGGCTAAGGTAGAAGGTACAGGAGAAAATGAAGTTGTTTCTACACAAATTTTACGGAAATCTACCCAACTGCCATTTGTCATCAAGGCTGCTAGAAGGTTCTAGAACCACACAGGGAAAAACTTAAATGGCATGAGAAACAGTTGAAAGATAAACATAAAAAATGGAAACGGGCCACCCAAAAGATTATCCTCTACCACAGAAAAAATAAGGTTCACATGTTTTGAACTAAAGCTCTAGAGTTTGACATGCTTGCTCTAGATCTTTTAAAAGTTTCTCTGTAAGAATTTGGTCAAATACTCTCTCACGTGTTTTGGCCCATCTATTCTCTTTCATGGGCTGTACCAGAAAACAAGAGGAATGTCGCTCTGGTTGTACCACTGAAAAGACAACCTCACCTTCTGGGCCATTCCCACTGTGGTGAGATGGTGGAGCAGACCGCAGGCCGGGCGTTTGGATTCACACTATGCTCTGGGAGGTGTCAGGCGCATTAGCGTCTTGCAGTGGAGGAGGGATGAGAGGGAGCTGACTGCCTAGCCCCGCACAGTCTCAGCTCCACTTTGTTGCTTTGACTCATCACCTTCCTTATAATATTCTATTTGAAGAACACTGGCTTCAAAACAAACAAACAAACATACAGCCACCAGACTAGGTACTAAACGTCCCTTCCAGAAGTAGAGTTCTGTGATTCTGTGCCAATAAATTGGAGGTGTTTTATTTTAAGTGATTAGCTCTTTGGGAAAATCCTTTTTTCCTTTGCTTTCTAGCAGTTTTTTGAGCATTGACCATGTGCCAGGCACTGTGCTAGGGGCCTTATATATTATGCTATGTAATCCTCACAAATCCCCAGGGTCTTCTGTTTGCTTTTCATTTAATAGATAAGGAAACTGAAGTGTAATGTGTAAGTAACTTGTTAGCCACACAGAAAGAGAAACAAAACCCAGAAGGGACAACTGACTTCAGTTTCTGCATCAATTCTGCTGCTTGTCTCCCAGCATCTTTCCTGATTATGACTAGTCAGAATCCCAATAACATAACTAACCAAATACAAGAGCCATGGGAAATGAGAAGTTTTAACATCTCATTATGTCCCATGGCAAGTAGGTTTCTCCAAGCTCTCTGAATCAAAAGTTTACTTGACTTTATTGAGGGCTCAAATGCCTAAGATAGAATTAATGGTGTGGGGCAAGCAAAAATGGAAGGTTTTAGATCCAACTCCAGTCTTCCTTCCTTCCTTCCTTCCTCCCTTCCTCCCTTCCTTCCTTCCTTCCTTCCTTCCTTCCTTCCTTCCTTCCTCCCTTCCTTCCCCCCCTGCCCGCTTCCTTCCTTCTTTCCCTCTTTCTCTCCCTCTCCCTCTCCCTCTGAGAGCAATTTGAATTCCCTGGCACTTAAGCATGTACATAAACCAGATTCTTCATATAATATTAATGTAAACACTGCTGTATATATTTTCTAACTTTGCTTTAGACTAAATAAAGCCTATAAGAATAAACACAGATCATGAGAGAACTGACTGAACAAGCAGTTTTGGCTCTAAAGAAAGAACTAGTGAGACTTTAAAAAAATATGATTAAGAACATTTACCTGACATTTCTTATTTCCGGTTTACGTGTTATAAACATGTATAATCTATCATGCTTTTAGACATAGATGTGCCTCGCTGCTGGACTGAGAAGAAATGATCAAAAATCATTAAGGCTTAAACAGTAAACTATTTTCTTCCCTCAAAATGAACGAGAGGACCTGTCAGCTTTGGGCTCCTTTATGTGTCAGCCATCAGCACTTCTGGCCCTGGCAGAAGGAGAGAAAGCTGTGATATGGCCTTTTTTAAAAAAATAAAATAAAATATTTTATTGATTTTTTTTTTTTACAAAGAGGAAGGGAGAGGGATAGAGAGTTAGAAGCATCGATGAGAGAGAAACATCGATCAGCTGCCTCGTGCACACCTTCTACTGGGGATGTGCCCGCAACCAAGGTACATGCCCTTGACTGGAATCGAACCTGAGACCTTTCAGTTTGCAGGCCGATGCTCTATCCACTGAGCCAAACCAGTTAGGGATTTTTTACAGTTGGGGAAAGAGCACAGAAGTGGATTCCCTCCTTGGGTGTGCATATGGGGGTTGGGAGAGGTACAACCCTACTGTGGCTTAGGAACCATTTTTTTCTCCTCCACCTCTGATTTGGGGTAGACTAGAAGCCTGAGGTTTTTAGAGAGGTGTGGCTCAGTGGTTGAACCAGGAGGTTAGGGTTTGATTCCTGATCAGGACACATGCCTGGGTTGCAGGCTCCATCCCCAGTAGGGAGCGTTCAGGAGGCAGCTGATCAGTGATTCTCTGTCATCATTGATGTTTCTATCTTTCGCTCCCTCTCTCTTCCTCTTTGAAATAAATAAAAAAAATATTTTTAAACATCAGTTGGAAAAACAAAATAGCCTTTGGAGTATAGTCTGTTTGGAGGTAGAAACACTTTTTCATGAGATGAATTCCCAGAACAATGGAGTCCCTGTGTGCTATGATCCCACTAGCTCTCCTTTAAATGCACCCTAGCATTACAGACAATGGCTACCTGATGAAGCCACCAGAGTAAACCATATACCCACTAGGAAGGCTATGGAGAAACTTACCATTTGGCATGCTGCCCTGACAATTCCACATTTCCTCCCACTAACAGGATAAGACTTAACTCTACAGCATCCTTTCAATAGCGGCATGAGTCATGGTTTCCCAACAACACTGATGGGATATCATTTTATGAAAAAGAATCCATCCTAAACAACCCAAGTACCCATCAATAGACAAGTGGATAAAAAAGCTGTGGTATGTATATACAAAGGAATATTACTTTGGAAACAAAAAAGAATGACAGCAGTAGGGAGCGTTCAGGAGGCAGCTAATCAGTGATTCTCTGTCATCATTGATGTTTCTATCTTTCGATCCCTCTCTCTTCCTCTTTGAAATAAATAAAAATATATTTTTAAACATCAGTTGGAAAAATAAAATAGCCTTTGGAGTACAGTCTGTTTGGAGGTAGAAATACTTTTTCTTACAAAATAAATGAATAAACCAATAAGAAACAGACTCATAAACACACAAAACAGACTGATGGTCTGAAGGGAGGGCGTTGGGGGACTGGCAGAAAGAGATGAAGGGACTGACAGTATTCCCAGAACAATGGAGTCCCTGTGTGCTATGGTCCCACTAGCTCTCCTTTAAATGTACCCTAGCATTACAGACAATGGCTATCTGATGAAGCCACCAGAGTAAACCATATTACCCGCTAGGAAGGCTATGGAGAAACTTACCATTTGGCATGCTGCCCTGACAATTCCACATTTCCTCCCACTAACAGGATAAGACTTAACTCTACAGCATCCTTTCAATAGCGGCATGAGTCATGGTTTCCCAACAACACTGATGGGATATCATTTTATGAAAAAGAATCCATCCTAAACAACCCAAGTACCCATCAATAGACAAGAAACTGTGGTACATCTACACATTGGAAATTATGCTTCTATAAAAAGGAACTCCTACCATTTGCAACAACATGGATGGAACTGGATGTACCTATGCTCAATGAAATAAGACAGTCAGAGAAAGACAAATATCATATTATTTTACTTACATATGGAATCTAAAGAACAAAATAAATGAATAAACCAATAAGAAACAGACTCATAAACACACAAAACAGACTGATGGTCTGAAGGGAGGGCGTTGGGGGACTGGCAGAAAGAGATGAAGGGACTGACAGGTAAGGCTGATCGTTGTCATAGAGTCCTGGGGATGGAAAGTGCAGCATCGGGAATGTAGGGTAACTGTGTGAGGTGCCAGGAGGGTACTGGCACTATTCGGAGGGTCACTTTGTAAAGTATGTGCTCGTCTAACCACTATGCTCCGTACCTGAAGGTAACTGTGTGAGGTGCCAGGAGGGTACTGGCACTCTCTGGAGGGTCAGTTTGTAAAGTATGTGCTCATCTAACCACTATGCTCTGTACCTAAAAGCAATATAAAATAATATTAAAAGTAAACTGTGATTGAAAAACTTAAAAAGGGGGGAAAAAAGGAATCCATCCTTATAGTCAAAGGGCAGCATGTCCTGCATTGCTACTTTAACCTCGATAAGGGGGGGAAGGAATCCATCCTTATAGTCAGAGGGCAGCATGTCCTGCATTGCTGCTTTAACATCGATGAAACCTTGCAGCCATTGACCTACAGGTTGAACGGCGGCCTTGAGAGATGGTCCTTAAATGCAACAGGCCTTTATTACGTTATAAAACAGAACATTCTGCCTTTGGAAAGCATTAACTATTAGAGAGGGCGAGTTCATACATTGAGCAAAAAAGTTGTCTCTCTAGAACTCACCCAGCCCTCCATCGGTGCCAGCATTATCCTAGGAGCTATTCAGAATGTGCATCGCTCATTAAGTCCCCTAATGAACATTCTGCCTTTGGAAAGCATTAACTATTAGGGAGGGCGAGTCCATACATTGAGCAAAAAATTTGTCTCTCTAGAACTCACCCAGCCCTCCATAGGTGCCACATTATCCTAGGGGCTATTCAG
>NW_006286303.1:2737654-2738424 GCF_000327345.1 Myotis davidii | reverse complement strand
CCTTAGGTTCACCTGGCATTCCTTTAGGTTTCAAGCCTCTAGAAGCCCATCCACTCTCCTCTGCAAGCTCCCTGATCTATCAGTGTCCCTCCGACAATGTGTGGGGAGAATGAACCCCAAAACTCCAGCACAGAGTAAAGTGGGACTAACCACTCCAGAGCCTAAGACTGTATCTGTTTTCTTGGGGGAGGTGGCAGACTGAGCAGGAGACTCTGCCCTGAGGGAAAGCTATCAGCAAACCTTGGCTGCAGAGAGGACAGAAAAAATCAAGGTTAAGGAAGTAGAACACTAGGGCTCTTACAAGCAAAACCAAGGGCAATGAACACCATTCAGAAAATGCAAAGATATTTAGTGGCCTCGGGGAGATTTATGTAAACAGAAAATCCTCGTTGGCCGAACAGTTCCATGTTAGAATCCCTAGTGACCGACCTGATCCCCAGAACAAATGGCATTTGGGGAATCTGGGGCTTTCCATTTGTTTGTAAGCACTCCTTTATTTTGATAAATCGCGTTGTCCTCAAATTCACCAACACAATAAATAACACAAGAGAAATGGAAACCATTTAAACAAATGGCAAGTCAGAGATACTTCCTCCTACCCAGAGCACAAACACTGCTTAATGTTCACTGAAATTCACAAATACATGAAAACGTTAAACTAGTGGCAGGCCCAGGCCAGCTGATGAAGGGGCCATGGAATGAACTGGAAGCCCTGCAGCTCCAGATGCTCCTTTTCCCTCCCCTCCCCTCCCCCCCCCAACCTGCCCCCC
>NW_006286303.1:2733615-2737552 GCF_000327345.1 Myotis davidii | reverse complement strand
GTGGACAAAAATTGGAAAAGTGAGATGTAAGTATATTAAATAATGACATCATTTTAAGTTTAAATATTTTATGTACACCAAAAGCAGAATGTTAAGAAATGGTTTCACTTTCCTGGCTTTAAAGGAAGTCATCTCAACTATATTTTCAAAAACTACCTCTTTTCTTACCTTATTTTGAATTGAGGACATTGCCATACTTGACAATTTCTCGTGACTGACAATCTTAAATAATTTTTAAATAACTTTAGCTTAGTGATCCTGTCTTATTTCAATACATTTTGATCTTTTGTTCATCATGGATTTTTTGCACTAATTTTGATTTTTTAAAATAATCATTAAAATATTACCTATTGTGATTACTGAGATTTTTGGTGCCGTTCAGTTTTGCGCAGGAAGGTGAGTTCCTCACTGGCCTCACCTTGATCATGACCCTGCTGCTATTATTTTTGGAACCCAAGTAGAGAGAGTGGGCTTGTCAAGACTGTGGTTTGAATGCGACTCTGCTACCAACAACCTTTCTGGGCCTCAATATTTCCCTCCAACCTAACCTGGTTCCCAGCCACACGGTGCAAAACCGGAGAGATACAACCTTGCCACAGGTGTGCCACTAAATTTTAACCAAGGTCTTGTTTGATTGTTGCTCCAGTTGGTTATTATATTTATTAGAGACACCAGGTAAGCAGTTTGCTTAAGGATTCATGAGGCAAGAGGAAGAAAAAGAACTTGCCTCAAATGAGAAGTGTAATCTAAAGACAGGTCCCCCCAAAGTGCACAAATGATTGGACCCTGGAAGAGCTCTGTTTTGTGAGTATATAAAGAAGTCCAGTCAAGCGATGGGAAAGTTCTCTCTGGAAGGACACTGTGTGGACTGTGACATTTTAGCAGCAGTGTAGGTCTCTACCCTACAGTATTTGTGTTTGCTTCACAACTTTTGCTGGCTTATTTGATGCTGTTCGAAATCTTTTACTCCCTTCAACCAAACCTAATGTTTTACAGCGTGTCTCAAACACAGAAAGTCTAAGAACCCCTGTACCAGATGATCTCCAAGGGAACTATTTGCTGCAAGAAACTGAACTTGATGTTTTTTGTTGTTGATGACGATGCTTTAAAACGTGAATGAAGCCATGTGGGGTGGAGTAGCTGCAGTTTGGTTTCAAGCTGGTCACGGGGCCACCCCTCGGGGCAGAGATCACAATCACAGGCAGAAGCACCATCCTGAAAACCAGAAGCACACCAAGGAGGAACAGAGTGGACCAGTTCCACTACCTGGGTGGCCTTGCCTCTCTTTCTAAAGTAAGTACCCAGCAGGCATGGCTGCCTAACCACTGCCCTGGCCCTGGCTGGAACACCTAAGTTGGATTATGGGGAGGGAAGTCACTGCCAAAATTAGGGCAAATTCTACCTTCTATTAAACAAAATAAATTACATTTTAGATTATGGATAAACGTGTCAATATCAACTTGGTACAATCAATTTTTAAAATAAGTATCAGTTGTGAGCTAATGTACATAAGAGGCTGGACAAATGGACTTTTCCTTAGCTTAGAGACACATCTGTAATAGGAAGGAATTAGGGGCTTTAGTGATCTGAATAAAAACAGTCATACATGGGATAAAGAATGTTCTTGAACCAAGAGCCTGAGTAGGAAGCAGGGGCTCGGGGGGTAGGGTGACATGGGGGTGGTGCCATATACGTTGCAGAGGAAAAGGAGAGGGAGCAGAGGGAGGGCAGGTGCTTATGGGCTGTTACAAAGGTCAGGGTTAGCTCTACTCCTAATTAAGATCTAAATCTATGGGCTCCAAGAGGGAGTAGGCAATTCATTCATGCAATCTGTGAATGACACTGGCCTGCAGAGCATTGCCAACACTAGAAAGGACAGAAAAAAAACATATAAGCAGCCTTTAAAGAGGTCAAAATATGGCCAGGAAATTAGAGGCGAACTGAACTAAAACAAGACAAGGTAATACATCTGAAGTCAATAACTGAAAGCATAGATATTCAGAAAGTGGGGAAAAACAAGGGAAGTAGTTAAGTGAGAAGAGCCCCAAGTAGCTGGTCAATTAGATGCAAGTTGAAGGAGCCAGGGCAGGTCTTCACCAGCTGGTTAGAGAGGAGCTTTGCCTTTCCTGACAGGTTTTATTGACTTTCCCCCGGGGCGTGATGCCACACCTTTCATACTTGGGTTTGCTTGTAAGAACTCTGTCCCAGAAAAGATGTCCTCCCATTTCCTGGTCTATCCACATGGTGAAATAGAGCTGGCCCTCTGCTGACAACTGAAATGAAGGCCTAGTGCTTTGCATTGACCCAGCACACAGTTGTCACAGGAGCCTGGGAAGGCTGACATCAGAGGAGAAGCAGGGCGTTCTTCCACCCAAAGCTAAAAGAACGGTCTCAGGAAGTGCTTATGGTGTTTGTTTGTTTTTAAACAGATCATCTTTTATGGAGAGAAGAATAAGAGATGAAGGAAGATATTTGCACTGTCAACAGTCTTCGTCTATGTTTCAATTCTACAGGTATCCATTGATCACCTATTACATGCCGGCACTGGCCTTAAATTCTGTGATGAATTCAATTCATCTTCAATGAATTTAAGTCTAATTAGGAAAATAGAGCATACATATAGAAAAAACACACGTTAAAATATTGCAAGAGAATACAAAGTAAGTCTGGAATGAGTCGGGTCTTCTAAAATGAGAGCCAAAGACACGGTTGGAGGGAAGGGACGAGAGAGTAGTGGGGTATGGCCCAGAACAGTCAAGGAAAGTTCATGGACTAGATGGTCCGCTGAAAAGATCGAGAAAGATACATGGGATTTGGACACGTGGGAAGAAATCCAGGTTTGGGGAAAGAGCCTGAGCAAATTTCTCAGTCAGGGAAGAGAAACACACACAGTGGTGTTTGTGGTTCCCACATGATAGTCTGTAATTGAAATTTTAAAATGATTTATTTAGAAGTCACAAGAGTTTCAATTGGGTAAGGATCTTAGATTCTCACCAAGTGTGGGAATCCTCTTTGTGGCATCCCTGAGGGACGACCTAGCAGCCTCTGCTTGAAACACCTCTAGTGATGGGGAGCTCATCAGTTTGCCAACAGCTATAACCTTTGGCTCTTGTCCTGCCTTTCAGTGTAACAAAGATCACATTTGCTTTCTCAAAACACGACAGCCTCCCCTCCCCCAAATTAAAGACACTATTGATGGTGGTTTCTCTCGTTTTTTCTTTTTGTCTCTGGTTGTTCCAGTTGCCTGTCTCCCTGGGTATTCCAGGTGGTAGTAAATGGTCCTTTTAAAACACGGCACCTGGAGGTGAACACTTATCTAGTGGTGGATTAATGGGCTCAAGATTCTGTGGAATAATCACTAATCACGTTCTTAACCAGGACTGTGTATTAAAGCAACAACCTAAGGTGGCCTTTATTGATTTGCTTTTGTAGATACCTCACACCAGTGGTCTGATTGTTGCTCCAGTTGGTTATTATATTTATTGGAGATGCCAGGCAAGCAGTTTGCTCAAGGATTCATGAGGCAATTCATGAGGCAAGAGGAAGAAAGAAAGAATTTGCCTCAAATGAGAAGTGTAATCTAAAGACAGGTCCCCCCAAAGTTCACAAATGATTGGACCCTGGAAGAGCTCTGTTTTGTGAGTATATAAAGAAGTCCAGTCAAGCGATGGGAAAGTTCTCTCTGGAAGGACACTGTGTGGACTGTGACATTTTAGCAGCAGTGTAGGTCTCTACCCTACAGTATTTGTGTTTGCTTCACAACTTTTGCTGGCTTATTTGATGCTGTTCGAAATCTTTTACTCCCTTCAACCAAACCTAATGTTTTACAGCGTGTCTCAAACACAGAAAGTCTAAGAACCCCTGTACCAGATGATCTCTGAGGGAACTATTTGCTGCAAGAAACTGAGCTTGATGTTTTTTGTTATTGATGACAATG
>NW_006286303.1:2710977-2733437 GCF_000327345.1 Myotis davidii | reverse complement strand
CGCCTCCAGCTCCCACCCTCATGCCCTCACCCCCTTGTTGTCTGTGTCCACTGGTTGGGCTTATATGCATGCATACAAGTCCTTTGGTTGATCTCTCTCCCTTATCTCCACCCTCCCCTGCCTTCCCTCTGAGGTTTGACGGTCTGATGGATTCTTCTCTGTCTCTGTCTCTGTTTTTCTTCATCAGTTTATGTTCATTATATGCCACAAATGAGTGAGATCATGTGATATTTATCTTTTTCCAACTGACTTATTTAACCTAGCATAATGCTCTCCAGGTCCATCCATGCTTTTGCAAATGGTAGAAGTTCCTTCTTTTTACAGCAAGGGCTGCCTATATTTTCTCCAGTATTTCAGTGTCCAAGCGAACAAGGAATCTCTCTATAAGTAGTGGGAGGGGGCTGTGCGTATGCATGTCAGTCCAGGTATGTAGGATATAGAATGATGGCCCTCCTCCCCAAAGTTATATCCATGTCCTAAACCCCAGAACCTGTGAATGTGACCTTATTAGAAAAATAGTCTTTGAAGAGGTAATTAAGGATCTTGAGATGAGATCATCCTGGATTATCTGTTTTACCCTAAATCCAATGACCAGTGTCTTTCTAAGAGACAGAAGAAAAGACAGGCGAGAGGAGAAGGTGATGTGAAGGCAGGTTGGAGTTAAACAGCCACAGCGAGGGAGCACCTGGAGGCGCCAGAAGCTGGAAGAGGCGAGGAAGGATTCTCTTCTGGAGCCTTTGGAGGAAGCAAGGCCCTGCCAACACCTTGATTTCTGGCCTCCAGGACTGTGTGAAGATAAATTTGTGTTGACTTAGGCCACAGAGCTTATAGTAATTTGTTGCAGCATCCCTAGGAAAATAATACAGGGGCTATGTATTTCCAGGGGAATCCCCCAGAAGTGGGGTGAACATTCCCAGTGAGGCACCCCAGCACTTCTCCACATGGCTCAGGAATCCAGAAAATGTTGGGGGTGGCAGCTACTTAGGCTGCTACATACTTAGATGCTGTTGCCATGCACGGTGCCAAGAGGCCATTAAAGAGAATTCCTGGAGAGCTTCCACTCTGCTGTTGGTGGACTCTTTGGTGTCCCTGTGACAAATGCATCAAACACAAGAAGCAAATAAGAGTCACTGGAAAATAATGATGGCATTTAAGTCCATGCATTCCAAGTCACAAATGAGCGATATACGAAAAATGGCCCTGGTTAATTGGGACAGAATTCCTGCCACTGGTAGAAGAGTACTAGGCAGTCTACCATGTCAAGACAGGTGATTCCCTGGAGCAGGGGGTGTGGGTTTTCTAGAAAAGCAGAGGATGAAGGGCAGGGATGAAGAAAATTGGAATAAAGAGACTCTAATAAAAACGGCAAATTTCTTGTCAACCCTCTACTTGAAGCTGGAGTCTATTCTCCCCCCTTCTTTTTAGCATATAACGTAAAATAAAATAATAACCATTACTATTTAATAAGCAGTTCACTAGGAACCAGATACCGTGCTAGGTATTTTACATGTGTTTTCTCATTTAATTTGTAAAATGATACTATCAGATCAGTGATAGAATCTTTATTTACAGATGAGTGTATGTGCTGTTAAAGAAACACAAATCCATTCATTCATTCACTCATTCAGCAAACAGACACCAGGCGTTAATATACCAAAAACACTCATCTTCAGCAACAGGGAACGCAGTTCCTCAAAGGCAACCTACGGATTTGGGGACAACTCTAATTCTTAGAAAATCCTTCCTTATTGTTGATCTGAACTGTGTCTCTGGGTAACTGAACAATAAGTCACAGGTTCAAAATGAGATACGAGGAAATGGTGAATGTAAGAGGTTTACAGGAGGCAGCCAACATTCGCTGTTTCTGATTTCAGTTCAGTGAAGTGTTTGTTCTTAGAAACTTGCATGGTTTCCAAGTTAACTCTTACTCTTTGGGGATAGTAAATAGTTAAATCCCATTGACCTAGAAGAGTGACATAATCTTCCTACCAAATAGTTTTCAGAAGTCCTCAATACTTTGGACACCCTGTCAGAGGACAATCAACTTGCCACCCACATGAGAGTGAGACTGTGATGCGGGCACATAAATATCAGGAATAGTTGTAACCACTGGAAGTCTGATACTATGGCAGTGAGGAGCCTCCCTCATAGTCCTCTCTTGGCCACATCTTACAGAATGGCTCTGTAAGTGGTCAGGATCTTTGCAGACCTGATTTTCTCTACTCTAGGGGAGGAATTCAAATCTAAAAAGGGGCCAGGAAGCCAGGAATCACTACCCCAGAAGGATCCACTGTTTGTTTATATCGCAGAGTCCTCCTGCCCTCAGTTCTGCACAGACCAGGCATGGCACTGGCAGCTCCCCTGCCCTGGAACTCCAACATAAACAAGATAATCTTTATTAACAGGTTTTCCTTCTGGGCCTTTGGGGGCCTTTCGGGAAATCTGTTTTGCTCAGTCTTTGGCCCCCAATGCACTACTGTTTGTATCATTATTATATCCAGACTAGGCATGACCTAAGATGCCTAACTCTGACCAATAGAACAAATGTTTTCTATAATATATAATAATAGTTAAGATGTATTGAGCACTTACTATATACTTGGCATTTACATAAAATCGTTTCAACTATTCCTCACAACAGCACTGGGTTTGGTAACTATTCCATTTTCCAGATGGTGAACCTGAGACAAAGAGATACTAAGAAACTCATTTAGCTTAGTAATTTACATGGCAGAACCAGCTTCAAATCGAGATCTGTCTGATTCTACCTACTATGCTTTCCTTTCAATAAATTTATACTAGTAATAGCTATCACTATGCCAGGTCCTACTCCAAAACTTGACATATTTCAGCTCATTTCATCTTCACAGTAACTGTTTTATAGCTGACATAAAGAGGGGTCAGTAACCTATCCCAAGTCACATAGCCAGTATGTGATAGAGCTGTGTTTTGAACCCAGGCAGACTGATGCCAGAGACCAGACCACTATTTTAAAGCAGTGGCACTATTCCACCCAGAAAGGAATAAATAAGATTCTTATGCCCTAGTGAGGCATTGCCCAACCCTCAGCTGTCAGTCTGAACTACCCTTCCCCTCCCTAGGTGTGCAGCCATGTAGCTTCTGTGAGAGGACAGTGGTGGTTTGTGAAGTATACCATTTCAGCATCCCTCTTTTAGGAAAAGGTAGACAAGGAAACTGATGGGCAGAGAGGTTGAGGTTCTTCTCCAGGGTCCCCTAAGCAAGCTAGTAGCAGGCTCAGGGTTATAAAACCCTGTGGTTAATCAACTAGGCTGTTCCCTTGCTCTTGAATGATGAAAGCTTGCCTTATCTTTTCAGGATAAGGTGAGACTTACAGAAGGTCCCAGGGACCTGGGAACACACCTGTTTTTATGCAATGACTCAAGGTCATCGAAAGGCAGAGGATATTCCATGAGGGGGACAATCCTGTCCAAAGAATTCACAAATTCTCCTTTCACAGGACAGTGCAGGCTCCAAACCAGCTGCCTCCTCTGCCAGTGACCCGGCAGGCAGCTCACCCAGACTGCAGCTACGGGTGTTTGCCTACAAGTCTGGAGGAGAGTAAGCACCCACCCCATCTGCCCTGGAAATAGCACAGCTGAAAGCAGAAAGGGCCGCCTGCAAGTCCCATTACAGCCAACACAAGAGGATACATCCCCTGAAGACCTCTGGGGGACCACATTTTATAGGTCTGTCGTGGGATGAGAGCCCTGAGCTGGGGAAGGTGGGGGGACAGCAGTGGCCTGCGAAGCTGGCAGAGACCAATCTGCCTGGCTGTTTAATGACACAGTTTAAGCATTCTCCTGCCTGCTTTCTTTCTCTGATCTGTTCACATCGACGTTAATTACTTACAATTAATAACCATAACCCTGTTTTTCTTTTTCTGATCTGTTAACATTGATGTTAATTACTTACAATTAATAACCATAACAAGAATGATCAGGGTTCCTAACAATTGTAAACACAGAGATCTTTTATCTCCATAGGGTCAGACAATCCCCTTCGAACAACCCCGGAGATGCCTTCAAGGAGGAGGGGCCTGCCCTCATCTGGCCCCCACCTAGCACAGACCTTGCCGCTCAGCGCTCCATGCTGTCTCATTTACTTCTGACGACTACGTTATCATCATAGGGATTAGTATCCCCGTTTTACTGAAGAAGAAACTGAAGGTCAGAGAAGTTAAGTAACTTGCTCAAGGATATGAATGGAAGAGACTGCACATTTTTTCAGTCAGGCCCTATTGCCACTTGAACCAAGGGGTGGAGTCACTACAGGCAGGGAACCACGGTGGCTCTTCCCACCCCTCTGGGCAATACTTACGTGCCAATTCTCCAAGAGATCTACTGCATTCTAAGTAACCTGACCCTGACTAACCCTAGTCTCTGTCATTGTTTCTTTTTATATCTGGGGACCTGGTAGTCATAGTTCTGTTCCTTTAGTAGCTGTAGAAACTGACATATAGTGATGAAATGATTTGTTCAATCATAAATTAATTACTGTGCATAGAACCTAGAACCATGGTAATCTTGTGGGAGAAGTTTATGACTTTAAAGACATGTTTTATCCAGAAGATTCAGGACCCAAGAGATTTTTTTCTCTCCTCTACTGTCAAAACTCTGGAGCAAGTGAGAACACCATTGAGGGACAAGCAGAGGCCACCACTCAACTCACTGACTCAGGGGAAAGAATAGACACAAAGGTGGGAAAGAACAATACACGCCCTTACTACAAGGAGTAAGAGGGAAATTGGCAACCAGCACAGGATGGATTCTCAGTGTCGAGAAGCAACTGAGACAAAAACAAAACAAACTTCTCATCTTGTTTCAATTTATGCTTTTGAAGAACTGACATGCACTTTGAGTTCCTGGGTGAGTAAAGAGGAGCATAATTCCTCACCGGTTATTCTTTTTTTTTTTTAAAAAAAATATATTTTATTGATTTTTTTACAGAGAGGAAGGGACAGGGATAGAGAGTTAGAAACAATGATGAGAGAGAAACATCGACCAGCTGCCTCCTGCACACCCCTCACTGGGGATGTGCCCGCAACCAAGGTACATGCCCTTGGTCGGAATCAAACCTGGGACCCTTCCGTGGGCAGGCCGATGCTCTATCCACTGAGCCAAACCAGTCAGGGCACCAGTTATTCTTTTGCAAACATATTTGCTGACTGAAATCTCAGAAAAACAACCAATGAATGAAATGCCCCCCTAGCAGGTGGACTTCTCTCCCAAGTTCCCAGCTCATCCCCGGAGGGAACTGTGTTGGGAGATGGTCGGTTTCCTACTCTAACCACTGTCGCGTGTGGCCAGGGGACTGTCAAGAACAGAAGTAGTAACGGCTGCGTGCTCAGGACTAGGAAAACCAAAATGGATCCTAGAGGTAAAATTACTTGTAAAAATGTCAGGTCCCCGCAGAACAATCTCCCCAGTATATTTGCTACTAAAAGAGAGAAAGAAAAAGTGGACCAGTGCCAGAAAATTAAATGGCAGACCTGAAGTTACCTTCTTGTAAGCAAAGAGGAAATAGTCTTCACTTTAACCGAAGTGAAGGGTCAACGGGCAGCCAGTCCAGAGGTGAATGTAAACAATTCCAACCAGATAGCAAAGTGGTTTTTAAAAGGGTGTTTAGCAAAGAACAAAGAAAACAGTAGACTTTTCAAAAGAGAAGCACTGTAGAGGGAGGGAAACTGGAGTAGAGGGCGTCTGAGTGGGGAACAGAATTTATCTGCTTGAGAAAAAATTTCAGCGAGGGGGGGGTGGAGCAATTAAGGACGTTGAGCAGCTTTTGGTTGAAATTGCCTCTGGTGTGATGAATGCAGAAAGTTCGGCAAAATAAAGCAAATACAGCCATTCTGAATTCAGCTGGTGCTGGCCTTCCCACCCCCATTAGACCAGCTGAATTGGTCTGTACCTTTGAGTTAAGTTTCAAAAGTCTCTATTCCATTCCAGGGTTAAAAAAAAAAAATCAGATCAACTTCCCAGACAAGCAGAGGCTGGATTACTGATTAAGAGAAGCAAAAGGGATTAAATATCTGTCCTGGGAGGACTTGCCTGTGCAACCAAAATGGCAAAGGCATCCCTCTGCGCTTCTCTCTCAAAAGGGCTTCTCCCTCTGGGACAAACACCCGAGGCTTGTAGTTTTCATTCCAATTCCTCATTCAGATCCCTTGGGGCCAGGGGTCTAAATGCTGAGAGAGGAAAATGGAGGGTTTCAGCTCACCTTGGTAAGTGTCTGCCCAGCCTCTCAAAGCAGCAGCCCCGCAGCTCTCATGCTGTGCAGGTGAATCCAGCAGCTCCCCGGGCAGCCCAGCCCGAGCTGTGACCGGCCTGAGCCTCCGCGTACAGGTGCCTAGAGGAAGGAGGAGGGCATTGGTCGGTGGAGAGCAGGAAATGTGTGACATCACAGGGAGCCTCGACAGATAAAACATTGCTGGGACCTTAGCTATTGAAACAGTCAGTAGGTCCCGCCCACCTGTCATTTACCTGAATACCTGCAAGCAGGTAGGTGGCGTCTCTGCCTGGACAAATGAATCAGTTAGAGCAATTTGCTGCCTGGAATGTACTTTCTTTCCTGAGCACAGCACGTGACCAGCCCCGTGGACAGATCTGAATTTATACACCTGGTTGCTCCCCTGGCCCATTCCTACCTATCCCTCCCCCATAGCTTCCTACAGAAGAGTTAAAGGGGAAGTTTAAACACCAAAATGAGGCGGTAATATAGTAGGCGTTAAAAAGGAAGAGTGTGAAGATGGAGTCTTAGGAAATAGCTGAGATTCACCCCCATATGCCCTTTTGAATGGCATTCATTTGAACCCCAAGTGCTTCTCTGTTTCAACATAGTAACAAATTGGAGGTGACATTTGAAATTCATTAAAAAACAACGCCTAAACGTGGGACTAGTCAGCAGTTTCAAAGTCAAGTTTGCAAACACTTCTCCCAGCCCCCACCCCTTCCAGCATTTTAATTCCATATTCAGGAGTCTGTCATCCCCACCTCAGCTCCGTGGCAGTTAGAGTCACAGGGCTACAGTTCACTATAGGCCTGCAATTAGGGGCCATTTACATGATTCAGATTCGAATGATAGCGCAGTAATAAGGCAGCGTTGTCTGCTGCTTCGAGCCAGGAGGGAGGAGTCAGAACTATTTCTGTCTGGAGCTTGGAGCGTGACCCTGGGCCAGTCACGGTGTTGCTTCAGCTTCTCCTGCAGGGAAGGCGGGGAAGGTACCGCCCAGCCAGCACCGCAGCTGCGAGCCATTACCCCGCCTGGTAAACCCTTTGGCATCTTCTAGAGGATTGTAAACAACTCCCATGGTTGGGTTTAAACGTTGTGTATTCCCGTGGCCCCCGTCCAGCATCTCCAGACAATTTGTTCCCTCTCTGGAATGTGTTACCTGGGGAAATGGTGGGTTCCCCTTCCCTCAGGAAGGCCTGCTTGCCCAGAGATATTTATTCTTCTCTCTCGCGCCCCCCCCCCCGCCACCCTTAAAGAAAAAAAGGTTGAATTCCCATTTCCCCCCAATTCTGTCTCCTTCTGTCCCTTTTCCCTCTCCTACTGATATTGGAAATGCGTTGTTTCCACAGTTTCTAATATTGTACTACTTCAGAGGGTTTCAGACCAGTGGGTTGGTTGATCGGTGTTGTGGTTTGGAGGCGGGCTGGAGGGAGGGTGAATGGGAAGGGGGAGGGGGATAGGAGCGGGGAGGGGAGGGGAGGACGAAAGGTCTTGATTCGTTCCCTTGGCCTTGACATTGACTAGACGCGGGCAGTCATTCGATACCTTGTAAAACAAGCTGGGAGCAAAGAGGGAAATTCTAGTCAAGGTCGCAGGGTGCGGGGCAGGCTCCGGTGCCTCACCTGCAGGAGAGCTGGCTCCTCTCCGAGCCTCTGCGGACTGCGCAAGCTCCCTTCCCCACCTGGGCTCTGGGTGCGCTTTGCAGAGTCGGAAGCTTAAAATAAAAATCCCCCATTCAGGTCTTATCCAGTGGAAAGTTAGGTGGGGCTACTCCTTTATTTTTAAAACAATGACAGCAAAGATGAAGGCAGCAAGACCTTTTATACGCAGGTCTTTCAGCAAAAGATACCATTCCTCCAGTTTGATATTGGATTAAGAAACATCTGCAAAACAAAGCCTCCTCCTTCTCTGGCAGGGTTTTTCCAGGGACCAGAGGAGGGGCAGGGGAGTCTGCCAACCCGATGAATCATCTAGAAGATTACCCTCCAGCAGCCTGCGCCACAGCCCGCCTTCCCTGTGTGTCAGTCATGCCTCACCTCTTCCCAAGGGCCCCGGGTCCTGCTTGAGAGAGAATCACAGACAGGCTTTTTGTTTGGGAAGCGGGGAGGATTGGAGAGGAAAAGAATGTGTGGGGAGTGATGGTGCATAATGCTCATCCAAGGGCCTCAGAGCTGTGGGGCTCCACCTCCGATATTCACATCCACACAGACATCTGCACATACGGTCTATGAATACAAATTCAGAACAAGAATTGGACCAGGAGTAGAGTTCACTCCCAGGTACTGTGTATAAAGAAGAGGAGAAAAAAAAGTTTTTCACACATCAGCCATCCCAAGTGAGATGGGTCTTGGTACTCCTGGATTTAGAACACTCTTCAACGATTTTAAAAAAAATCAATAAGGGCTTCATTATTCTCCTAGGGCTGTTGCATTCTTATGGAAAGGGAATTTCTGAAGTATTGGTGAAAAGGTATAAATAAAAATCCTAAAGAACTAACATTGAATACGTGCTTAGCAGGTGTTTCTGACTTTTCTAAGCACTCTTCACAACAACCCTGTAGGTTAGGTACTATTACTAGTTGCATTTACAGCTGGGGAAACCAAGGCACAGAGCGGCTGACAATGTGCTTAGTGACAGCACAACCAGCGAGTGGCAGGGCCAGAGCAGTTTCAGCCTCTGGAAAGAAAGGGAAGGAAGGCTCTGACGTCATGCTCCTTGGGCAACTTCCTGGACACTCTGAAGCTTCTTTCCCATCCTCTGTTCAGAAGGAAGTGCCTTGAAGAAGTGGCCCTGGGGAGTGTAATTTCTGGGAAGAAATGTCTCCAAGGAACTCTACTCCTTGTCCAAATGTCTCCATTTGAATTAGTAATCTGGTTTATTATATATATATATATTTATGAGAAAAAAACACCAGGAAATCCATCACCCCTGATGCATATTTGAAATCATCTTTTTGAAGCCTACCAAGCCAACCCAGGAAGGGAGGGCCAGCCTGAGGGGCCCTTCCAGAATGATCAGTTGTAATTCTCTCTGACATCTTTTATAGAACATGGAACTCTATACAACTGGATGACATGAGACAACGTAACCTTAAGTTCCAATATGAACCACTGCCAAGGTGGTTGGCAAATACTAAACACACACTACTCCATTCCCACCTCCCCTACTATTCTCACTGTTATTGCTGAAAGGGCATGGTGCCCTTGAACTCAGAGGTAACCTCAAGATGTAAGTCCAAGCACAGTGCAATTTCTATCCTTAGTTTGACAGGAAGCGGGAGGGATAATCAGGAAAGGAAAAGATTGGTACTGGCTGGTGCCATTAGAGAAGACTTCACAGAACATGGAACATGAATGGGACGCGGAGGGATTTGGAGAGGTGGTGACGAGGGCAAACAGTCCAGGCAGGGCAGCACTATAGGTGGAGGCAGGGGTGATCATAGACTTTGTGTGTAAGGGAGGAAGCTGTGCGGTGTGGGGAGAGGGGAGAGACCAGACAATGAAGTGTCCATCCTGATGAGGTGAAGAGGATCCGTTGCATGCTAAATTTGGTTGGTAAGGTGGGACCAGATTATAAGGAGGCTCAAGGACTGGCTGCCTTAGGTCTTTATAGTGCTGCTGGCTGCTTCCCTCATGATGATTAAACAGATTTTAAAACATGTAAGAAGAAAAGAAATTCAGTATCTTGGGCATGGGGTGATTTATTAAGAGTGACAATGTTCTCAGTGTCAAGCTAAAATTCCATGATATGCCATTTCGGCTGCCATATAAGCGTCATTCTCTTTAGAAGTAAGCCTCCTTTGCAGTCACTGTACCCTGTACCCTTTGTTTCTTGGAGGGACAGGTGGAATGCATTAGAAAGCTCTCTGAACTCAAGGTTGGGCCTGTCCTAGTTAACCAGCTAGCTCACTTGGACTTTTTTGATTAGTTTGAATTCTTTTATGTGTCTTGACAGGGAAATCTAACGGGGGAAAGGAGGTCTGTTTTCAAAGCTCCTTCCTTCTAAATCACCACAATGAAGGTTGGCGGTCTCAAGGATTCCCCCTGGCAATGAACACATTGCTAAGCCCATGCCTCATGATTCGTCAGAATCATTTTTTGGAAGCCCTGTTCGCTCTCCTCCTATGTCTTATTTGCAGAGTTGTCTAAGAAGACTGGAAGCCACAACAAAAGTGAACATATGCCATATGCTTTTAATAAAAGGCATCTCTAGAAGTATCTTTGGCTGAAAGTATTTAGCATTATGAGAATAGAATTACGGTATACATTCCATTACATTGGCCTCAGTTTCTCAGTGTTGTTATTTTTAAAAACTAGCTTAGCTCCAAATCTTTCATTGGCTAATTACAAGTATTTAACATGATGCAAAGAAGCAGATCCCTGAAGGGCTATTATGGAAAATAGTAATAATCACAAATATCAGCTGATGTGATGGATGCCATCTGGTTCTATGTATGGGGAAGAGATTGCATTTCCCCCACAAACTCGCAGCCTGTGTGTTGCCTGATTTGCAGGTGAGCTTCTAGGATAGTCTTTGGGTATGTGATTTAGGAGCAGATATTCCTTTGGTTTGTGTACTTTTGTGGGTAGAGGGAGTACCTCAGTTATTAGAGATGGCTCAGAGTATGTGAAGGTTTACTACATGCATTTTTGGCCAGCACACTTATCTATCATAGCAATAAAAAAGACTTCATTGTTGCTGTCTCTATCATTGTCTATATTCCACAACTGTAAATATATTTATGTTTCTACAATTCCATTCTTATGTAAACCAGGTAGGTTCGTCAATATTTTGGTGATAGTTGTAGCTATTTTGGAGGTTGTCATATCTTTGTTTCTTTATTGGTTCCTATATATCTATCTCTATCTCTATCTCTATCTCTATCTCTATCTCTATCTCTATCTCTATCTCTATCTCTATCTCTATCTGTATCATCTCTATCGCTATCTCCATTATAATTGACCTAATACCATCCTCCTTGCTAACTCTGGCCCCATCTTGAGGGCTTCCATGTCCTTCGAGATGACCCATCCAGCAACCTTCACCTCCTCAACTACAAGGACATTTACCTCTACTCCTCTTGAGCTGACCATTCTCAGCGCCACCTCTTGGATCTTTTTATCATCCCAAAATTTTCCATTTCAAAAGAATCTGAGAATGCTACTCTCTACTGTATTCTCTCAACTATTCAAGTTTCTCACTCCCTTACTCAGACTTTGCCTTCTTTTCCGAATTGATTGTGAGCCCTGGCTCTTGGACTCCTGGCGATGGCCCAAGAATAGCCATTCTCTACTGTTGTCACTTCAGGCCTATCTGGCCCAGATCCCGCTTCTTTGTCAGCTTCCTCAGCTTCTTAATGACCTGGAGGAACCATGGTTGGCCCTCTCTCTTTCTATAGGCACAACGACCAGTGTCGCTAGGGCTGCTCGGCCTTGCCAGCTGCACTTGCCACCCTCCTTGGCAATCCAGCCAGTGCCTCTTCCTTTCCTCTCAGTGGGCATCCCACCTTCAGTTCATTTGTGTTGCTCCTGCCTGCCTGTCCAACACCATGGACATCGCCTTATCCTCCCTATTGACACAATACCACCCCCAGCCCCCAAGCCAGCCGTGGGCAAACTACGGCCCACGGGCCAGATCCAGCCCGTTTGAAATGAATAAAACTAAAAAAAAAAAAAAAAAAGACCGTATCCTTTTATGTAATGATGTTTACTTTGAATTTATATTAGTTCAGACAAACACTCCATCCATGCTTTTGTTCCGGCCCTCCGGTCCAGTTTAAGAACCCATTGTGGTCCTCGAGTCAAAAAGTTTGCCCACCCCTGCCCCAAGCCCTAGTAATGGTGTGTTAAAGGGGAGCACTCCCCACACCCACACTTCCATAGGAAAGTGGTTTCCAAAGCAAGGTCTGACCATGCCCCACCCGTTACTCACGCTGCCCTAGGAGTCCCTGATGAAAAACGGGAAAGTACAACTGGCCAAGCTCACAGTTGCCCCTCCCTTTTCTGCCGTGAGCGTGAGCCAGCCTTTCCCTAAGCGGCTCCAGGCTGACTCTTTGCTGGGCAGGCTTCTGTGTGAGAAGCTGCTGTACCCAGAGTTGCCCAGTCTGTGCCTTTAAGCTCTGCTTTTCCTTGTTTTAGGCCTTGTTCTCCAACTTAGCCATTACCATTTAAAAGTGATAGTTTGGCCGTCAGAATTAGTCTTCTGAATTTTCTCAAACTATTTCAAACCCATGTGGGAAAGAGAGGTGCAGTTTATTGGCACCCCTCCTTGGGTAACCCCCAGAACCTGACTATTTTTGGTTCCCAGAACAACCAGAGCCTCTCCCTTCTGGCTCTTCCCCATGCAACACCATCCTAATACTTATTATTTTCCTTTGCCTGGATTGGTGTCATGCATTTCGTCTATGTTCTCATACAGAATCCTGGCAGAAACCCCATGAGCAAACTCTACTTAACAAATGAAGAAACGGAGTCACTGACAGGTAAAGTAACTTGTCCAACATGACCAGCTGGTCACAGCCAGACCTGAGACTCAGGTATTACTACTGCAGCCTGGAAACTCCTACTCCATATTCAGGGCTCAGCTCAAATGCCATCTCCTTCACAGAACCTTCCTGACTTCCTGAAACAGGTATCTGTGTCTGCCCTGTGCTCTCCACATGCAGTTACTTTACTGACTGTATTTTTTTTTTAAAGACGGTCTCCTCTGCAGACAGCCAGGGAACATGGCTTTTCACAGATCCTCAGGACCTGGCCCAGTTTTCACAATAATACTACTATCTAAACATCCATAATTCATTCATTCATTCACTCACTTATTCTACAATTTTATTAAGCACCGTTAATATCCTAGTCAGTGAAAAAGGTGAGAAGAATCTGTTCTCAGACATTCATAGTCAATAGAGAGGCAGAGGTCAAGACCAACGATTAAAGCACAGGGTGGAAATCACCATAAAAGAAGTGGTGCAGTGCAGTTGCATGACGGAAGGAAGTGAGCTTGTACCTTCTCATTTAAAGGTTCCAATTTGTTAAAAAGTACTTGATTGCTAGGCTGGCATGGCCCAGTGGTTGAGTGTCAACCTATGAATTAGGAGGTTACGGTTCTATTTCCAGTCAGGGCACATGCCCAGGTTGCAGGCTCCATCCCCAGTGTGGGGTGTGCAGGAGGCAGCCAATCATTGATTCTCTCTCATCATTGATGTTTCTAGCTCTCTCCCCCTCTCCATTCCTCTTTCTGGAAAAAAAGAAAAAAGAAAAAAAAGTACTTGCTCAGGTTTGCCAGCTCATAAATGATGGAGCCAACATTGGAGTGTAGTTCCTGACTTAGAGCCTATAATCGTCCCAGTGGCCCTCTCAGCCTCTTCTTGGTCCTCAGCCCTGGGGGCCAGGCAGAGGAGGAGGCCCATGGGAACAAGGACCTAACCTGCTCTAGATTATGTGCATGTCAGCCCAGAGAACCTGAGGTCTCTTACAGTGCTACAATTTTCACATTGTGGAGGCGGGTTCTGTGAGCAGGTAGAAAGACTACTTTCCAGAGTTTTGTGCCCACACCAGGACTGGCTGGCACCTTGACAGAGCAACTTGAAAAACATCTGTGCTCTCAGGTGACAGTAACATATGTATTTAGATGAATTGAAATTCTTTTAAATTGGAGTTGGCAATGTCAGTACACCTCATAAGCTTTTTAAGTGGTATGTGATCTAAATCCCATTTAATTTTATATTTTGTGTCTCCAGTTCTCAGTGAATAAGGATGAATTACCATTTTCCTCACAACAACCCTCCACATACTTGCTGTTCAGCAGAGTATTGTGTCCAGGCCTAAGAGCCCAACTTCTTCAAACTTTTCCTGAGAGAGTTGAAAATTTATAATAACTAATAACATAAAGTGACTAAAAAAATGTCCCAATAAGGGATAGAGTGGAAAATGCAAAAGCAAGAGGAGGATCATGTTACTGGCCTCCTCGGTGTGAGAAGCACAAAAGAAGCCAACTTTCTAGGTGGGGAACTTGCGCTTCCATCCAAGAGAGGGCAGGCCCTCAACAACAGGGATACTGCCAAGGAGCCGTCCTTTCGTTCTCCTTAGTCAAAGAGAACTAAAGAAAGAATGTCATGAAAACCACTCACATTAATGGGGAGACGGCCCTTGGTCAGATTCTGGCTAACTGAGTCTCAGCAAAAGAAAGTTCATTTGCCCAGCCGGCATGGCTCAGTGGTTGAGCATCGACCTGTGAGCCAGAGAAGGTCATGGTTCAATTCCCGGATTCTGAGTCAGGGCACATACCTGGGTTGCGGGCTCGATCCCCACAGTGGGGATGTGCCAGAGGCAACCAATCAATGATTCTCTCTCATCATTGATGTTTCTCTCTCTCTCTCTCTCTCTCTCTCTCTCTCTCTCTCTCTCTCTTTCTCTCTCTCTCTCTCTCTCTCTTTCTTTCCTCTCTGGAATCAATTTAAAAAAACATGTATTTTTTAAAAAGAAAGCTCATTTCATTTTTCTCACATCATGAGCAGAGGAAGATGCTCCTTTACAAGTTGGACAACGAATCCGATTGGGTGCTTTCCTTTCCAGCCCTTAATAGAGGTGAATTCCGCATGAGCACCTGCCGCTAACCCATGATGAGGTGTCTGAAGTGAACAAGGGTAGAATTCCTGGTGGTCATGAGGCCAGCGAGGTGGAGCAGTGGATGTGGGTCAGATGGTGTGGAGGGAGGGCTTCTCCCTGTCCAGGTCTGGTAACTCCAACCCTAGGAGCAGCCATCTCCTCCCAAGCTCAGCATGGGAGCTGTACTTCCAGTTCACAGTTTAGAGGATCACAGCGTAGTACATACTTCCCCTCCTGCTACCCTTTGTGAATTATGAGACCTCGGGGTTGCCATCATCATGGCCTTCCCTGGAGTCCCCATCACTGAGTAGCTCAACTAATCCTGAGTTGGAGATGCTGGTTTCAATGCAACCAAGGGCCCCAGAGAACAGGTGAGACAGCAGGAACTCATGCCCCCAGGATAGGAGCAGGTCTGAGAAGAGGCCTGCATTTTATTTTCAATCTAGTCAGCTCGATTCAATGAACCTTTATGAAGTGCTAAGAGCAGTGTTATTACCGGTCTGGGAACAGAGGCCCCAGATCTCCAGGCTCCCTGTTTGTCTTGTCTTAATATGGGGCTTTGTCAATATCAGTGCCAGCCATCAGCCCAGGGCAGCCAGACTGGTTCTTCCAGTTCAGGTTGTACCCCTAAAGTGGCACGGTCCATGTGGCCGGAGGAGAGGCTGCCCTTCCGGTCCTCTCCCACTTTCCCTGAGTCTCCCCTGGAAGTGGACTGGAGGTGCAGCTTTGTTACACAGGCATGCTCACACTGCCATGTTGGTCACTCCCACTAAAGTGTCTCCCCAGGAAGCCAGTTCTTCTAAGTGATTCGGCTGCACCTGGATCCACCCACCCATAAACCCGAAGCTACAACTGTGGTGTGAGTTGGCAGCAAGCCAGCTGCACCATGTTTCCTCTTCAATGTCCTGTAGCTGTGGGTTTGGGCAGAGGGGACAGCAGTTGTGTTAGGTATGTTCCTTCCTCATCGCACACCTTTGAACTTGAAGTTGGAAGATCTGTGAGGTTCCTGGTTTATCCTCAACCCATCTCAAGGTAGCATCTCTTTAGAATAAAGGAACCAGGAACCAGGTGCCAGGGGTCACCAACAGGCCAGTCCCAAGTGCAAGTCCTCTCCAAGCAAACTCTCCACACTGATTACCATTGCTTCCTCCTGTCCCTCAATCTCCTCGTACAAATCTCTTCATTCTACAGAACCCATACTAGTACACCACCCGCCCTCTTTATTCCTGCTTAAATGGCTATCTTCTGTTAGCACCACGGTCCACCCCTGGAATGATCACGTGAGATTTCATGAAAAAAGCAGAAGTGGATTCTCATCAGGAAACCTTAGGATTCCACTGGTGTGATGGAAAGAGGGACAGAGTGAGAAACAGAAATCAGGGTCTGTCAATGCGCATGCCCAAGTAACGGCAATGAAGTTACTCTCTGTAGTGATACAGGGATGGATCCAAATGTAACAAGCAAGCTGTGCTGTCTGTCATCTTGACATCATCACTAGGGGTTAGTCTGGATCCTACCAGAAACAGATGCTGAGATGGGATTAAACATGCAAGGACTTTTATCAGAGAAAATACCTATGTGAGTGACAATGGGAAAGGAAATGAGAGGGATTGGGAGAACCCGTGAAGAAGCTTAATAACGCCTTTGTTGAATGAATGCACGAGTGAACAAAGTACAGTTTGGAAAGGGAAATAGACAAATTTGGGTACAAATGCAGAGTTGCTATGGGGTTACAGGCAGGGTAGCTATTCAGCTGGTGTCCATGCTGGGACTGTACCAGGTCTCTACTCCTCATATCTGTTCTGATTGGTCAGGTCTATTCTGATTGGTTGATGCCTGTGCTGTAATGATGATTAAATATTTTAAAAATCACTCCCCATTACACAGATTGTCATATTGCCTGGAATTTTTGATAATGGTTTCACAAATAGAAAACAACTTATTTCTGATGGCCACTGCACTGAAACATAGGGCCACCATTCATACTCACAGTTCTTATGGATCTCTGGTGGTGTGCAGGAGACAGGGGAGCTGACAAAACCCACTAGTTATTCTGTGAATTTGATGGAGGGAGGTTTACCAAATTGATGGTTTGTCCATTTGGAGTTGCTGATGAGCTGCTGAGTTTTGTTTTACCCGTCCTAGAAAAGAATTCATATCACTCTTTCTCCCTGGCTCCACTGAAAACACACTAGCAACTAACGCTGGTGCACTCCTTACTTGTTCTCTCATCCTGAGCACAGTACGTACTCCTTAAACTGAAGAATGAGAAAAAGTGAGCTGAGGCCAAATGAAAAGTGACCTTTGGCCAAAGTCCTTATACTCACAAAACGCTTGAAGTCAAAGGGATGTTTGGGAAGACTGCTGACATGTCTCCGCATAAAAGCCAAGGGAACAAGAAGTGGAACTCGCAGAGGCCATGCTGATGTGGGAGTGCGGAGGCAGGAGAAGCAGAGGAAGTGACCCAGGAACTCCCAGAGGTCGCACTGAGGCCTCCGAATTCCCATGGGCAGGGGTATGGGGTTTCAGGCCAAGTGTAACTAGATCTCCGAAGGGTGTGCAAGGGGGCATGCCTGATATCTGTAATATATCTGTGATGTTCTTAGGCTAGCTAGATTTGTTTGTTTGTTTCTTTATTTTTGTTAATCCTCACCAGAGGATATTTTCTCCATTGATTTTTACACAGAGTGCAAGGGAGGGATGAAGGGAGGAAGGGAGGGAGGGAGGGAGGGAAGGAGAGAGAGAGAGAGAGAGAGAGAGAGAGAGAGAGAGAGAAAGAAACACTGATGTGAGAGAAACACATCATTTGGTTGCCTCCTGCATGTACCCCAACCAGGGCAGGATTAAACCTGCAACCCTGCCCTTGACTGGGACTTGAACCTGTGGCCCTTCGGTGTGAGACCGAGGCTGACACTCCAATACTGAGAACACGGGCCAGAGCTGGATTTGTTAATTTCTTGCAACCAAAAGTGAATTATAAGCACCAGTCCAAAGTCAGAGACAGACTAATTTGTCTTTTATATAATAAACTGGAAGGTAAATTCTCTAAGATTAAGGGTTTTTCCTCATGTCTAGGATGGAGCTGAACCTCTTGGGTGGGGAGGGCAGGTCACAGGTCACTTCTTTCAAGGAAAGAATGGCAGCAATGCACAAACCTGGAAAAGCTGATGCTATAGAGAAGCACAGAATTCTAGGGGAAGGGACATGGTGTACTGTGCACATTTAAATTCCCTTCCATATTAATGAAGAGGTTAATTTCCTGACAGGGCACATGCTCTTTCAGAGTTCTCGTCATTGCTTCTCTTCTCCTGCTTGATAATGGCTCCATCCATCCCATCAAACACACACTCTCACTAGAACCAAGGATTGTACTATCCCTGTGCTCACTTTTGGGAAAAACCTCTTTAGTAAGCTCTTTCCAATGACCTGATTGGACAGAGGCACCTGTTTCCTGTTCAGACTGACACATTGGCCAACAGCACACAGGGTTCTCTTCTTTCCTCGGTGTCCAGGGCCTGCAGGAAAGAAGAGCTAAAAATACCTGCCTCTTCGTGTGCCAGGCAAAGGTGGAAATGAGATTAGGGCTGGACAGTAGAAAACTCAAGGAATTCAGCCTGAAGATAGCCTGCCCCAGGAATGATCAAACTGGTAAAAATGAGGAAAAAGGAAGTGGAAAATCTAAAGTCAAACCAGTGATAAACAAATTAGAGAGAAAAAGGAGAATTAAGTATATTCACCGTCATACCAAGTGAGGAAAATGGCACTTCCACTCGGTCAAAACTGTGTATCTCAGCTCATTTAACAATGACATCCCTATAGCCAAATCCATGAAGATTCTCAGTCCTAATCTATTACTTTCCCCTTAGCACCAGACTCCAGCCACACTGGCTGCCTTACTTTTTCTTGCACACACCAGGCATACCTCCACCATATGGTTTGGTATTGGCTGTTCCTTTTGCCTGGAATACTTTTCCTCCAGATGTCCACATGGCCAGCTCCCTCCCTTCTTTAATCTAAATTCAAATGTCATCTTCCCAATGGGGCCTATCGTGACTACCCTATTTACAATCCAATCCTACACATCTCACTATATCCTGCCCACCACAGCATTTAGCACTTCTAACATACTATTAATTGCTTACTTGTTATGTGCATTATTTATTGTCTCCTCCTATAGAATTTTTGAGTTTAGGATCTTATTTTATACACTAATGCTGAAAACAGAGTATCAGACAGAGTAGGTGCTCAATCAATATTTGCTGAATATATAAATAGCAGGGACTTTCAGACACAAAATTCACCTAAATGCCAGTGTGATGAAATAAAAGAGGGAAAAGAGACAGATGTAAAAGTAAAAATGTCTGAAGGAAAATATTAACATCAGCAAAGATGGAATTTAAGTGTAAAATGATTAAACAGGATAAAAAATAACATTCTGTCATAATAGACACTTTTTATGATTTTCCAAAATTAATAAAAGACATCTAACTACAGATCCATTCATGGTTCTCAAACCTTCTGCTGACAGAATACCAGACAGAATAAATTCCTACCTCTCCATCCCACAAAAAAATATCCTCTTAGATACACCATATTTGAAATGTCAAAAACTAAACAGAAAATTATGAAGGAAGACAGATGAAAGAAGGCACACTATGATCAGAGGAACAACAGCAGATGACAGCAGAATTCTCCTAAGAAACCATGATAGCCAAACAACTATGTAGGAACAACTTTAAAACACTAAAAGGGAGAAAAGCCACCAACCCAGAATTCTAAACCCAGAGAAAAGTTCTCCTAAATATAAAGGGAAGTAAGACTTTTCAGAGCATTTATTGACCAACAGACCTGGACAACAAGAAATCTCTAAAGAATTTCTTCAGGCAGAAGGAGTCTGATATGAGACAGAAACTTAGATCTACAAAAAATAATGAAGAGCTCTGGAAATGGTAAAAATGAATGGCCTGTTGCACTCAGTACACTTAACACCATTTGGGAGCATGCCTCTAGTCCAATCTGATTACACAGGCTACCCTGTCTTCCCTGAACATCTCTGAAGGAAGCTAGCATTCTACAGCAGGGGTCCTCAAACTACGGCCCGCGAGCCACATGCAAATACAAATATTGTATTTGTTCCCGTTTTGTTTTTTTACTTCAAAATAAGATATGTGCAGTGTGCATAGGAATTTGTTCATAGTTTTTTTTTAAACTATAGTCTGGCCCTCCAACGGTCTGAGGGACAGTGAACTGGCCCCCTGTTTAAAAAGTTTGAGGACCGCTGTTCTACAGTATAGCAAGAATGGTTATTTATATACTACCTGGTGTAGAAGGCAAGTTAGTGAAGGAAGAATGAGGTTGGGACCAAGTTTACCAAGGGCAAAGCACTTTTAATTTTGTGTGGTCTTGTGTAAAAAATAAGCAATGAAGATAAGAAAAATTCAAGGAAGTAAGATGAGCATTGAAAATCTAAAGAAAAGAAAAGCTAAGGAAGTACTTCATTTCAAATATTATCACTTTAATAGTTTAAAATCTAATTAAAAATCATACCAGAATAATGTTTTAACCCACAAGGCAGCCTCAAAAGTATGAAAAATGTACATATTAATCCAATATATCTCTTTGGAACATATTGGACAATTCTGTAGAAAGACAGAAATCAGGACAGATGAAGTGACTAATTTCTTTCAAACTGATATAACAATTAATTACATAGCATTCATATATGCTAATTTCTATTTTAAATACTTTATGAGTATTAAATAATTTAATATTCACATGGTACATTAAGATTTTAAGGCAGACATATTTCCTCTGAAGTCTTTGCTTTTAACTTTTGTGGCATGCTGTTCCCCAACACAATAATGAACAAAACCCTACATTCCTGATATAAAGAATTTTTATTATAGTTCATGGGTCTACAGAATATTTATGAAGACTGATCATATTACTGGCTGCAAAGAAAATTTCAGCAAATTCAAAGGGTAAGATTTTATAGGTTATATGATTAGATCCTAATTTAATAAATAAAAAGAATTATTAAAAGATGACCTCAAAAGTGACTAGTTAAAAATTAAGCAATACTTAGAGAAAATATTTGGCTCAAAAAGAAATCAAAAGGGAAATTACTGACCATCTCAAAGGCTATGGAAAGGAGAACTTTATAATGTATTCTATGACTGTGAAAATTGTCAGAAAAATTTTACAACTAAAATGCCTTCCTTGTGAGAAGATGATGAGAAACTAAATCCACTACCTAAAAAATTATAAAAAGAACAATAGTGATTAGTAGAGGTAATTTTAAAAGTTTAAGTTAATAAAGTAGAAAGAAAAACAAGTAGTAAAATATATAAGTAGATGTAACATCTTATTATATTAAAAATCTATACATTTGATAAACACGTTTTATTTTAAAAAGGAGAAAACAATTATAAAAATTTAGGAAACAGAAATAACAGACATTAAAATGACTAAAGGTATTAAAAGAGATATAATATGAAACATTATGGCAACAAATTTGAAAACTGGATAAAACATTGATAAGGAGGAAGAAAAATGATCTGCTTCTTAAGATGATATGATTGTAAACCTAGAAAACGTAAAGGAATTTAGTAAAAATCTCCAAGATTTAAGAAAAATCTCCTAGAGTTGGTACAGTAAATCGATTAAAAAATATGCAAAATGCAAAAAATCATTAGCTTTTTTTCTACCCTCCCAATAAGAATAGGAATGAAAAAAAAAGGGGGGAGGGGGGAGTAATGAAAAACATTCATTTAAAATAGTGAAAAAGAAACCCTATTAAAGACTTAGAAATAAATATAATGCAAAAAAGGGGGAGGGGAATAAACAACTAAGTCCCTCTAAAATATATAAAAGGAGAAATGAAGATATGAAAAGACATATCATATTCTTGGATGAGAAGACTTAATACCATAAAAATATTAAATTCCCCCAAATTGTGTGCATTTTACTAACACTCATAAGGTGGACATTTCTGGTTTGTTTTTGACATTTGGATAAAGTGATCTCAAAGTTTCTAGAGGAACATAAATACCAAAGAAAAGGCAACTAATTTTGGAAAAATAGAGAGGGAGCAGGGGACTTCCCAACCAGTTATTGGAACCCTCTTTAAAGCTAATATATTCAAATCATGATCCTGTTGAATCCCAATGTTATTGCACATCAGGGATATAGTACAAATATATGCACAAAAAATATAAAAGGTAAAGTATAGTAAAGCTCTTGCAAGAAAACCCAGTGAATTATATATACTATATGGTGCAGGGAAATTTTTCTTATCAAAACTGAGAAGTCAAAATCTCTGAGAGAAAGGACAGTTATATTTAATGGTAAAATTGTAACTTTTAAAACAGAAGTATTATAAACGTACTAGAGGCCTGGTGCATGATTTTGTGCAGCAGTGGGGTCCCTTGGCCTGGTCTGCGGGATCGGGCCAAAACTGGCTCTCCAACATCCCCCAAGGGGTCTCGGCTTGAGAGAGGGTACAGTCCAGGTGGAGGGACCTAACCAGTGCACAATCGGGGCCGGGGAGGTACGTGGGAGGTTGGCCAGCCAGGGAGGGACTGCAGGAGGGTTCCAGGGTGTGTCTAG
>NW_006286303.1:2710043-2710903 GCF_000327345.1 Myotis davidii | reverse complement strand
AAAATATATATATATATACTAAAGGCCTGATGCACGAAACTTGTGCAAGAGTAGGCCTTCCTTCCCCGGCTGCTGGCACCGGCTTCCCTCTGGCACCGGGACCTGGGCTTCCCTCCAGCTCCCAGGACCTGGGCTTCCCTCGCAGCCCAGCGTCATCCAGAAGGTCATCTGGAAGGACATCTGGTCTAATTAGCATATTACACTTTTATTATTATAGACTAGAGGCCTGGTGCACAAAATTCATGTACGGGTAGGGTCCCTAGGCCTGGCCAGTGATCAGGGAAGAACTGTGGGGCAACCAGTGGGGTGATCGGTGGGGGGCTGGAGGGGCACCCGCATTGGCTGGCCTGGGGCCTGCGGGCTGGGGGCAGCTTCTGCATTGAGCATCTGCCCCCTGGTGGTCAGTGTGCATCATAGCGACCAGTCGTTCCACTGGTCATTCCACTGTTTGGTTGATTTGCATAGTAGGCTTTTATTATATAGGAAAATAGACCATGATAGATTTAAAGAAACATCCTATCTAATAATAGACCAACATGGTAATTAACCATACCTCCGAAACGCTTCCCATTGGCTAATCAGGGCAATATGCAAATTAACTGCCAACCAAGATGGCGGCCAGTAGCCAGGCAGCTGAAGCGAACAGGAGGCTTGCTTGCTCCAGTGAAGGAGGAAGCCAAGGTTCCCCACCTGCCACTGCTGGGCTCTGAGCTTGCACTCTAAGAAACAATGTTGCAATTATAGAAGCTAAACAAACCCCATGCTTTCAGCCAGCCGGCCCAGCTGGAGTTGCAACAGTGTTTCAACTATAGAACCCAAACAAACCAGATACTTGCATTCAGCAGCCGAGGTCTCAGCGC
>NW_006286303.1:2668748-2709114 GCF_000327345.1 Myotis davidii | reverse complement strand
GACTGAAGGGTGGAACAACCGGGCACTATGATGCACTGACCACTAGGGGGCAGATGCTCGATACAGGAGCTTCTCCCAGCCACAGACCCCAGGCCAGCCAAGGCCGGTGCCAGCAGGGGCCCCCCCTGATCGCCCTGCAGAGGGAGGTGGGTGACTGGTGGTGGTAGCGGTGGGTGGGGCTGGCGAGCAGGCAGTGCCAGGCCAGCCAAGGCGGGTGCTAGTGGGGGCCCCCCTGATAGCCCCGCCGGTAGCCCCACAGATTGGCCCTGATCACTGACCAGGCCCAGGGACCCTACCCATGCACAAATTTCATGCACTGGGCTTCTAGTATATAATAAAGATAATATATTTAGTTTTTATAATATACAGAGATTTACTATAATTCAACAAGGGAAGTAAGAACAAACCAATAGAAAAGAGGGCAAAGGATATGAATGGACAATATGCAGAAAAACAAATCCAAATGACCAAGATACATGAAAACATCCTCAAATTCACTAGAAGTGAGGGAAATGCAAATTAAACTAATGAGATATTTTATACCTACCTGATTGTCTAACATTTAAACAATCCCTAACACACTGCTGGCAGGGTTGTAGGAAAGGGAGTACTTCCGTGTAGCATGGCGGGATCGGAAATGCTACAGCCTCTTGGGGAAGCAGTATGGCAATAGCTATTAAAATTAAAAAATAATACTCTGGTTTCTCTTCAGATCGTATAAATCTTTCGCCTTTTAAAATTAAAAAATACATACATGTTCCAGGCCAGCAATCCTTTTCTTGAGGACCTCTCCAATGGAAATAAGTCATCAAAACATAAGGATTTACATGAAGGTATTATTATTATTTTCTTTTTGGAGGGAGGGAATTTGCAAATGTGAAAGCTACAATGTGTTTCCAGTAATGGGGAATGGCCCAATAAATGATGACATAGCCAGATAATGGAACAAGACAGCCTTTAAGAAGAATGAGTCAGAGTTGCGCTGGTTGACAGAGAAATTCAGAATGTATTATTGAGTAAAGCACAAGGCAGAAAAAAGATGTGTGGTATGGTTCTATTTTTGTAAAACAGACAATGATAAAAAAGCAGCCAGGTGTGTGTGTGTGTGTGTGTGTGTGTGTGTGTGTGTGTGTGATATAGTCATGGGTAAAAATAGGAAAGATACATACTAGATTATTAACATGGATTATCTGAGTACCTGGGTAGATTGGGAATTGGTATGTGTGGAAGAGAAGAGGAGGCACCAAGCCAACAAAGGACAAACAGACAAAAAGGCCACCCACACATGACCACACACATGTACCTATGCTTGAATTGATCATGTCTGTGCATTTGTAAAAATGTTGAATGCATGCTGTTCAGACGTAAAGAACTCACCCGGCCAGGCCTGTCTCTCAGATGACTCGCTCTCTGTCATCTGTCCCCCTGCACCAACACATTCTCCGGGAAAGAATTTCTCACTCTGGGATTCCCTTACTCATTCTGACTTCCCTCCCATGACATTGTGCTGCATCTCAGAAATAGCACTCAGAAAGGCTCTGAAATTCTTCTGGAAATAGTTTCCTTGGGGGTTTCTACCTTTATCTCTTCATGTTCAGATCTCCTTTCTTGAAATGACTCCCAGGTTAACCTCACTTGTTATTAACCAATGCTACCAAAAAAAAAAAAAAAAAAAAAAAAAAGCAAATGGTGCCATTGGGGGCAGATTCGCTAGGGCTGTCAGGCCGTGGCTCTTTTCTCCACAACAGAGAAGCCAAAGGCGAAGGGTTCTGCTAAGGGCACCTGGGGAAATGACCGATTGCTCGTTAGGACACACATCTGAGAATTTCAGAGTTGTCTAAATTGCGAACTTCACCAGGGTCAAATCTGAAGTGAAATGTAAGCAGGCAAGAACACGAACTGGAGATGCCTTTGGTCAGCTCCGCTGTTTACTGCCCACGAGCCCGTCTCCCCTTGGTGTTTACAGAATGTTTACACGTTTCACATTCCGTGTTTCACATCTGTCTGCCGCCTTCAGCCTCCTTGGGGCGGAGCCATTTCCTTCACTTCAAAGGAAGCTCCAGGTGCAGAGAGGACTCCAGGGGTGTGGTCAGGCCGGAATCTGGCTCCTTTTCTTTACTAAAACATGGACTCTCTTCATCTTATCCCAAGTGCACTTTTGGAGCCATTCCTGAATTCATTCATCTGCTTTAGAACTGAGAGCGAGAGAGAAATGGAGTTTTCCTATTTCCCCAAATCACTGACCCTTGTTGGGTCACGACACTTCAAATGTACTAACTGCAGAAAGAAGCAGGAGGGTAAACATGCACTAGAGAGAAAATGCCACAAGTGAATGAGTAAATAGGCTGTGAGTGATGAATATAATGATGCCCTTCCGTGAATCATTGAGAAATTAAAAATTGTAGTCTCAAGCCATTTACTTTGGGGTGGTTTGTATGCAGCAGGAGTTAATGGATTCTCTGTCCAACCCCTTTGCAGTGTGGTATGCTTCTCCCAATAGGACAAGGCAACTTTTTCTCCACCCCCATGAATTGGCCTGGCCTGGCCTGGCCATGGACAACTGGGAGGTCCAGAGGCGAGGCACTGAGAGCTTTGCAGCGTCCACTCCTGCCCTCTTGGAACTTTGAGATGGCCAAGCTATGAAGAAGCTCAGGCTAGGTGTGTGTGTGTGTGTGTGTGTGTTTGTATACATGCACGCATCTGTATATGATTATATAGCAATAGGTAAAACTAGGAAAGATACATACTAGATTATTAACATGGATTACCTGATGCATGGGTGGATTGGGAATTGGTATGTGAGGAAGAGAAGAGCAGGCACCAAGCCAGGTGAATGAGAGGCCTTAGGAAGAAAACTGAGGCTCTTGTCAATGGCCAACTCCCAGATGTTTGAATGAGGCCACCTCGGACCTTCCAGCTGAAGGCAACCTCACAAGTGATCGCAGCCAAAACCTGCAGAGGAGTAGCTCAGGCACCACCAGGATGGTGGGAGATAATACGTGGCTGTTAGTTGAGTCACTAAGTTTTGAGGTGGTTTCTCATGAATACAGAGTCTTGGACATTTTAATTCAATATTTATCTTGTCTTCCTTTTTTTCTAGGGTTTTGTATATAATAAGGCTCCTTTCCTACTTTTCCTCCTAGAAATATAGAAAACACTCCCTGCATGAACACAAATAACTCTTAGGTCCTGTACACTTAAAAGTTCGTGGGAGACAGAAGCAGCCCCTGGCTCTTACGTCTACTCTTAAGTATCCTGCACCCAGCAAGCATAGCACCGCATAGCCAGTGGGAGGTCAGCATGTGCTGACCAAATTAAGTATCTCCTGGGACACCTGTTGCCACTTTCATCTCATTTTCTTACTGTTTGCATGTGTCACAAAATGAATGGTCTGGTTGATTGGGCTAACCTGGCCAGCTCTGCAGATGTTTCCTTGTGGCCTCACCTTTCATCTTAGATAGCTCCCACATCTCGGCCTGGGAGAAGAGATTATCTCTGCAGTTGGTGGAGGACTGAGCTCATTGGTCAATAGTGTGGTGATTGTAGTAATGCCAGTGGCAGGAGCAGCAGCTAACTTATCAATATGAAAACCACTATGCCATGCATTTTATGTGAATTAACTTAGTTATTTATCATTTCCATAAAGAAACTGAGGCACCAAAGGGTTAATTGATCTGCTCAAACTAACCAAGTTAAACGGAAGAGCCTTAGCTCTTAGCCAATACTCTGGCTCTAAATACAGTCATCGTATAGTTACAGCTGGAAGGTTTAAAATAAGAAATATTAAACATAGTCATTTATAAAAGTTACCTAACAAGAAGTTGCCTGTAAGTTACAATCTCCAAAACTTTTAAATATTACTGTACTTCTCATTAATCAAGAAACAAGTATTACTGAGAACATAAGATATGTCTGTGCTTGTACAGAAAAAGTTATTAAACATATAAGCCATGTGAAAAATAACATCATATAAGAATCTTGGCTCTAAATGAACTTTCACTATTTTGAAGAAACCAGGCTTATACAATGAAATGACCAATGAGGAAGACAAGATACAATAATAAAAAAAAAAAGAGCAAAGGAGTTCTGAGACCTCACCTCTTGCAGTGAAGAATCTGAGTCATATTTCAAATCTCCCTTTCTTCTCAGAGCAAAGCCACAGCTTTCCTTTCGGGATGTCACAGCGATAAAAGATGGTTCAATAGGCCACACTAACCTGTGTTGGCAACTAGAATAATCTCCAGAAAAGAACATTTACTTTGGGATTTAAGATAATCAAAACTGATTACTTCTTGAGAGGCTTAGAAACCCAAAGCTGTAAACACAGCTGGGGAAACACTTAAATGTGGGTCCATAAAAACTCCATTGAATAATCCATCCTCCTGCCTCGTGACGTGGACACGACACCACGTACAGGAGCCTATAGGGAAGCAGTAAATATTTTTATACAACCTTGTTGGTGAAGAGAAAAGAAAAATCTATAGAGACATGCCCACCCACATCTTCTATGTGTGTAATGTAAATACCTTTTTTGTTTTATTGAAGGAAAGGCTAAAAGATTACATTTAGCCCAACCACTAAATTGTAACACAGGGGTGTTATATAACCAAACCTATAAAAATTGAACTTATCCTCTCAAATTTAGAGTGCCTGCTTTTGATTGAGTGAAAAATAAATGTCACTCAATTGTCTAGTCAACAACAGAATCTTGGACAATTTTCTCTACATAGAATAATTTTAACTTATGAAGGCTCCTTTCCCCCTGGAGAGTCAGGCATCTATCTATTAACAATGATTATCTCTGGCAGAGTGGTTAGGAGTGTTGGTTATTTACTTCGCCTTGCTTTTTGGTGATTTTGAAAACTTTCAGAATAACATTATTTTTTAGAATTAAATAATATGATTTTTTCAACATTTAAAACTTTTTATTAATGCTTTTATTGTCACCACACTTAAAAGATATGATTTAAAAAAACCAATCAAACTACTTAACTTCTTCACTGATAGAAATTTCTATAGTCTTTAAATAATTTGCCCTTAACTATTTTATCTACTAAGTAAACCCTTGTCTTCAGTGCATTTAAAAACAATTTTCTCTTCCAGGAGAATTCTTACAATCACTGCTCACTGATATCTAAAAATACATGTCAAGGCTAAGAATATTTTGACTTGAGTCTTGGAAGAAAGTTACTCTGAGGAGGAAAGAAATTATGCCTTAAAAATTTCTTTTTCAGATGACTTGCTGTGGAGCTCATTAGCAAAAGACACAAAAAGTAGTTTCTAAAATAATAATAGCCCAGAACCTTGCTCTTTGAGATAACAAGGTTCTGTTTTTGCAGGTGGCTTTCTACTCAAAGAACAAAAACTGGAAACATCCATTGAGTTGCCGTGTTTACATGTGTTGAATCATGCTAATGTCACGGAGCTAATCAAGCCCCGGGTACAAAGCCCTTTATGTCAAGGCAAAGGACCAGCCTCCGATTCACTAGCCCAGGTGCAAACACTTTCATGTGTCTCCACAAAGACAGAACCCACTGGGGAGGACCTCCAAGGCAGAACTGGCCAATAGAAAGATAATGTGAGCTACAATAGGAGCCTACACAGAATTTTACATTAAAGTAGCCACATTTTAAAAAGTAAAAATAAGTAGGCTACGTTACTTTTAACATTATATTTTGTTTAACTAAATATACCCAAAATAGTACCACTCCAATTTTAAAAATGTACTTAGATGTGTACATTACTTATTAAATTTAAACTAAGTCTTTTAATTCCAGTGTGTATTTTACACTTACAGCACTTGTCACCAGTCACCCTGGACTTGCCACATTTCAAAAGCTCACAGTGGCTACCTTACTGGACATGCAACTCTAAGATGAAAATGTTATTCTCACCAAGTAGAGTCATACATTCTTTTACTTTGAGATATAATTCACATACTATGAAATTCACACCTTTAAGCATACAATGCAGTGGTTTTTTTTTTTTTGCATATTCACAAGATTGTGCAATCATTACTGCTAATTCCAGAACATTTTTATCATTCAAAAAAAGCAATTCCATACCCTTATCACCCACTCCCCATTCCCTTTTTTTCTCTAGCCCTGGCAACCACTAATCTGCTTTCTGTGTCTATGAATTTGCCCATTCTGGACATTTTCTATAAATGGAGTCATGCAATATGTGGCCTTTTGTATCAGCCTTCTTTCACTTAGCGTAATGTTTTCAAGTTTCAACCATGTTGTAGCATGTATCAGTACTTCATTCCTTTTTATAATTGAACTAGAGGCCTGGTGCACGAAATTTGTGTGTGTGTGTGTGTGTGTGTTGCGGGGGGGGAGTCCCCTCAGCCCAGGCTGTACCCTCTCCTATCAGGGACCCCTTGGGGGATGTCCAACTGCCGGTTTAGGCCTGATCCCCACATCTCTCTCACAATCATGGACCACTAGCTCCTGATCACTCACCTGCCTGCTGGCCTGATCACCCCTAACTCCCCCCCCCCGCCAGCTTAGTCACCCCTCACTGCCACCCTTGCCAGCCTAATTGCCCCCAACTGCGTCCCTGCCAACCTGGTTGACCCTAACTGACCCCCCACCAGCCTAGTTGCCTCTTACTGCTGCCGTTCTCTGTGCCCACCCATAGCTCTTGAGTGTTTTTGTTCAAACTGCTAGAACAGTTCTTAAACTACATTATCATTAAAGTGTTGTGTATCAGTCAGGGTCAACCAGTAGTACAGAAGCCAGACTAATTATTTAAAACTAGAGGCCTGATACATGAAATTCATGCAAGAGTAGGCCTTCCTTCCCCCAGCTGCCACCACCAGCAATGGCTTCCCTCTGGAACCAGGGACCCAGGCTTTCCTTGCAGCTCTGGCTTCATCTGGAAGGTCATCCAGAAGGATGTCTGGTCTAATTAGCATATTACACTTTTATTATTATAGATGCTATTCCATTGTATGGATATGCCACATTTTGTTTAGCTATTCATTGATTGATGGGCTTTTGGGTTTTGGCTACTATGAACAATGCTGAGATGAACATTCATGTAAACATTTTCATGAGACATATGTTGCCAATTACATTGGGTATATACTTAGGAATAGAATTGCTGAATCATATCATAACTCTTTTTGAGGAACCACCAGATTGTTTTCCAAAGTAGTTGCACCATTTTACATTCCCACCAGCAATGTAGGGGGTTCCAATTCCTCCAACATTTTTTATGATGTGAAGTATAAATCACCTGTGAGCATGTTAGAAATGCGAATTCTCAGACTCTACCCCAGATGTACTGAATCTTAAATTCTGGGGCCAGAGTCCAGCAACCACTGTCGTAAACCCCCCAGGTGATTTTAATATATGCTCACACTTGAAAATTACTGATCTAGAGCAAACATATCATTTGACCAAAGTTTATGGAAAAACTCTTAAGGGCCAGAAAGGTGTTGGGTATATTCAATCTGAAGATTTAATACTGAAACAGGCATAACTGTCCTTTCAGTGCTTAGAGTCAAGTGAATTTGATGGGTAAACTTGTTGGCACCTTATAATGCAAGAATCAAGGAAGGGAGAGAATGGAAGTGACTTTTGAGCTCCCAATAAACTTAGAAATCCAACATCAATTTCAAGTTACTCAGGTATATTTGTCACTCCTATTACTTCCAGGAGAGAATCCAAATTCTACAAGATCACCTTCCAGACACTTTACTAACCGGCTTTTGCTTAATGTCCACCTTCATCTTCCCTGTAGCTCCTTCCTTCTGAGAGTGGGGGTCACAGGGTACATTGACATCACCTCTGAGCTGGTTAGCAATGCAGAATTTTAAGTTCACTCCTGACCTACAGAATCAAAATCTGCATTTTAACAAGAACTGGGGGTGATCTGTGTGCACTTTAAAGTTTCAGACACACACCTCTCGCTACTCTGAAGATCTAGCAATTCTCCAAAACTGCCCGATTATATTCTGTGTAACAGTCTCTGCTTGGAATGCCCTTCCCTCCTTTGCCTTCTCTAAATCCCACCTCCGCTCCCCCGGAGTCATGACCCCTTTATGACAGCATGCTGACTACGGGTTGTTTGTTTACCTTTTATCTTCAGTTCTAGACTGGGAGCTTCTCAAGGGCAGGAGACTGTTTTATTTTTCTCTGTAATTTGCAGGGATTGCTGCCTTGCACATAATGGATGCTCAGTCAATGTTCATTTGATGAAATAATGTGTGGATGAATGAGACGTGGCAACTACCCAATAAGATACCACATGAACTTTATACTACACTTGATCTTAGCCAAAAGGCCGAGAAGTGATCCACATGAACTTTATCAGAGGATTTATATTCCACTTTTCTTAGTCACATAATTCTAATCACTTGTTGGGTTCGTAGCGTCAAGAGAGTCAGACAGAAAGTTAGGGCAAGAGGAAGCTGGGACGTGCTAGGGGTTAAAAAGAAAATCTAGTTTCTACTTTTGAAAAGTTAACATTGTGATTTCCCATCATATTTTGATTTCTCAGATCCCACCTCAAAAGACAGAGGCAGTGACATGAACTGGGATGAGCACCGGGTTGAGAGCTGGGTTCTAAAATACAGTGCCAATCAGCGGTTAGTAGCTTTGGGCCTTTCATTTCACCTCCATGGGCTCTGTCTCCTCGCTACTACATGAGGGAGTTGGAGTATGCAATCCCAGAGGTCCCCTCCTATCCCACCATAGATCTTTTAAGCCTTAAAATTCTAACATTTGTGTTATGTAGGCGACTTTTGGAAATTAAGGTTTTATTTGAACAGGCCTCTGGGGAATAATAATTCGTTTCCAGAATCTCTTTTATAGGCAAGGCACACCAAGTTATATGTTTCCCCTATTTCCCTAGATATCTTTTAAAAACGTTATTTATTGCAGGTTTATTTTTTCATGAGAAGGAAACTATTGAATGGGTTCTGCCTCAGAAAGATTGTAGGTACGTCCTAAGCCAGGAAGCGCAGGTTTTGATCAAGAGAGTTGGCGTTTGCAATAAATCCGACTTTGTTCTCAGTGATTATGTTCTTTAGAAAACCTGCCCACATTGCAAAGAGTGCTCAGATTAGAAAGTACTGATGAATTTCAAAACACTAGTCTTGAATTTTAATGCCGCGGTGTCGTGGGAGTGAACAGTAAACTACTGTTGGCTCACACTGGACCCTCTCACACATGAAGTATGTGGACCTGACTGGCCTGGAGAGACTACAGCTCTCCTTGTTTCCTCTGTCACTCCCCGGCCCAAGGGCTAGCAATGGGCCATTATCTCTCGTTCTGACATCTGAGGAGGGAATCTGAATGCCAGGAAGGAAGTTTTCCAAATCAGTAAAAAAACAAAATCCTCTTATTACAACAGGATACAGTAAAGAAAACAAAAAAGGGAGCTCATGAGAGGGAAAAGGCTTAAAAGAGTAAACAAAAAATATTGTGGAAAAGGAAAAACAAGATATCCCTAACACAGTGCAGTTACTTATATTTACTGGGAAAACCCAGCATTGCTGGAGAGACCAGAGTATGGCAGTGGGGCTGACGTAGATTTTGCCAGAAAGATTGCTCACTGTCTGTGTCCTGAGATTTTACAATCTAACTTACGTAACTGAAAGCCAATAGCATTTTCCTTTCCAATGTTATTTCTCTGAGAAGTAAAATATTATTCTTTGGGAGGGGAGTTTTAATGAATTTTGCCCAGAGTGAATACAGTTGCACAAGAAAGGTAGAAACAGCTTATTTTTTCATTACCCAGAGATTAGGGGAAATGTCATATGGCAATATGCAATCTTAAAAAGCTTTAGTAACTTATCCTTGCTTGGGCCTGGAAGAGATTTCAAAATGGAGTGCTGATGGCATCACTCAGGATGCACGGTGCACCTGATGATGCATACATTGTGTGGCCAGACTAGATCCAAGTTAGCCAATGTGAGCTGCTTGTCTAAAATGTAAGCTAGCTTCATCTCAGTTATACCAGAGCATGGGAGGGGAAAAGACTGGACTCCATATAACATGAATGAAGATGTGTGTGCTTTTCAAATATTTGTCAAAAATATTGTGACAAAGTGGTAGGAAGAGGGTTTTGATGGAATAAAATATCATTTCAACTGATTGAATTCTCAGTTGAAGTCACATGGATGTTTAATTTTTGTTAGAGCTACTGAGAATTTATTTACTTAATTCTCACTCAGGAATATGTTTTCTCGCCCTAACCGGTTTGGCTCAGTGGATAGAGCATCGGCCTGTGGACTCAAGGGTCCCAGGTTTGATTCCAGTCAAGGCCATGTACCTTGCTTGCGGGCACACTTGCAGGAGGCAGCTGATCGATGTTTCTCTCTAGCCTTCTTCCTTCCTCTCTGTAAAAAATCAATAAAAATATATTTTAAAAAGAATATGTTTTCTCTATTGATTTTATAGAGTGGAAGGAAAAAACAGAGAGGGAGAGGGAGAAAGAGAGGGAGAAAGAGAGGGAAAGGGAGAGGTAGAGGGAGAGGGACATATGTGCCCGGATCAGGGACAACGTTCCAACCTACTGAACACCTGGTTAGGGCAGAGCTACTGAGAATTTGTAACTATCAAGAATTGTATATGTAGACCTCATATTATCCTCACACAAAGGTAGGTCTAATTTTGTCCCCATTTTATAGAAGAGAAAACTCTAGAGTTAAATTGCTTGCCCAAGGATACACAGCTAAAAAGTAGCAAAGCCAGAATTTAAACCCAGGTCTGTCTGCACCATAAGGTTAAGGTATAGGTTTTGTACTTCTTTTAGCTTAAATTACAACTGTGAATTAAAAGATCTTAATGTAGGTAGTTATTCCTCAAAGGAATATAGGTGTGTGTGTGTGTTTTTTTTTTACTTTGCAAGTTACTTGTGTAACCTATGCTCTTTTCTGATGGTCTCTGACAACTGGGCTTTTAATTCCTTCTTTTCTTGAAGTCCTTCAGGCTCTCCTTCTCACTAGCTATCTCTTCTCAATGCACACATGCATATGGCACAATTCTATACTTGACTCTTTTGTAGCTTTTAATAATAATTCTATTTCTGTCCTTTACACAACAGTCTCATTAGCTGCAACATCATGGCCCTCACTGCCCATCCTCCCACACTGCTTACATTAGGCTCTCACTGGGCACAAGTGAGCTCTAACAGCCTCTCCTGGGCAGCCCTTTACCTTGACCTTCTGCAGCATTTGGTTCTGCAGACCATCTACTTCTTGGTAAGCTGCATGTGCACATTAGACATATAAAGATTTATTAAATGATTGGTTAAATAAAATATTCAAACACTTTCTGAATTCTTAACGATGTATAATGGCTAAACACCAGAAAAATATTTTACCTATAAATGTCCTTATATATTGTTAAATAATTTATAAGAAAATGATTCTACTTAGGGATATTGCTCAACATTGTAACAACAGCCCTCTTTTGCAGAATAAGGAATCAATTCAATTGTTTTTTTTAAAGATTAATATATTTTAGGTTAATATTTTTTTAAATGTTGGTATAGCATATATTAAAGTTGCCTCAAAATGGATCACTGGCATGGTGACTATAGTTAACAATACTGTATTGTTCCAGTATATTTAGAAGTTGCTAAGTGAGTATATTTTAAAAATTCTCATCACAAGAAGAAACACTTTTGTAACTGTGTGTATAATGGATATCCTTAAAACTTATTCTGGTAATCATTTTCTAATACATACATATATCGAATTATTATGTTGTATACCTAAAACTAATGCAATGTTATATGTTAATTATATCTCAATATAAAAAAGGATCATTGGTCTAAATGCAAGACCAAAAGCTATAAAACTCTTAGAAGAAAACATGAGTCAATCTTCATGACTTTGAATTAGACAATGGTTTCTCAGGTCTGACACCAAAGCAAAAACAACAAAAGATAGATAATACAAATGTTGATCAACAATGAGATATCACTTCACACCTATTAGGATGGTTACTATTAAAGAAAAAAAGGAAAAAATAACAAGTATTGGCCAGGATGTGGAGAAATTAGAATCCTTGTGCATTGCTAATGGGAATATAAAATGGTGGACCTACTGCTCAATACAGTATGCTAATTCCTCAAAAATTAAACACTGGATTACCATGTAATCCAGTAATTCCACTTTTGGGTATATAGTCAAACCAAATTGAAAGCAGGGATCCAGACAAATATTTGTATACCCATATTGATATATGCTACCACATGGATGAATCTTGAAAACACGTGCTAAATGAAAGATGTCTGACACAACAGTTCTCATATCATATGCTTCCATTTAAAAGAAATGTCTGGATTAAGCAAATCCATATAGAGAGAAAATAGAGTAGTAGTTTTCAAAGGCTGAGCAGAGGTGGGGGTGGAGAGGGACTGTGACTGGGTCTGGACTTTTTCTTGGGGTGATGAAGATATCCTGAAATTTTATAGTGGTAATGGTTGTATAACCTTATAAATATACTAAAAACACCAAACTGTACACTTTAAAAGGATAAATTTTATGGTATGTGAATTATTACTCATGTGGTATATAAGTTATAACTCAATAAAGCTTTTAAAAAAATAAGTAGGCATTAGCTACCTGCAAACTAGTATTCATTTTCTCAATCATTCATTTACCAAATCTTTGTGGAGAATGGTTTGAGCCAGGGGCTGTGTTATGTGCTGGGCATAAACAGCAATTTTGAAAAGATCAGTGTGGAGTCTAGATTGGAAGAGTGCCAGGAGCCATATGGACAGTTGACAAAATTGGGAGCTAGCCAATACAGAGAATCATATCTCTTCTCAGTCAAAAGTCATTTCTTTACATTCTCTTCACCATAAATGGGCAAACCAAAGAAAGGAAACAAGCTCTTCTTCAGCTCTTTTATGATCCAAAGAAAGCTCTGATGTTTCTTAGGGGCTTCAGAAAAGATCTTTATAATCATAAAAAACCAAAGACTTGAGTATTAATTTTACTTTTGAAATCTAATAAAAAACATACCATGCATCGACCTTTGCCAAGAGTCTGAAATGGAAAGTGAAGCTAGGAGCCTAGCAAGTAGTCAGGAATATAGAACCTTCATTCCTCACACGTCTTTGACAAGAAGCTCTCTATAAAGATTGTCTGAGGATCCCAGGCCAGCTTGGTGGGACAGGAGTGGCCTGTGGGAGCATTGCATGCTCCAAAAGGTCTTGTCCCCCTCAGGCTTATCTGCCCCAGTTCTACTCACCGGGTTTTAAAGGGGCTGTGGCATGGGACAGTTCAAACGTTGTACCCAGCCTTTGTCTCACAGGCTAATGGTGTCTTCAGGAAGAAGGAAAGCTTAGCTACTGCAACAAGACACTCCAAGATGCTGTGAAGGGAAGCAGGTTTAGAGTTTTTGATTACCTATGAGCTTTCCCATCCTCTCAGCTCTTATCATGGTCCTTGAAGTACAGAGTGGGCTTCAGGATATAGCTGTCATGTGAACTGCTCATTAACATGTATAAGAAAAGACCAACCAAGTGTTGTTAAACGGAGTCTAACGAAGTTGAGCAATCTTGTTGAAAGTTTAACTTCCTTCCAAATAACCTGGGTTGTGTTGACTCGTTCACATTATTTCCATGAGAATTCCTCCTAATGGTGAGCTCTTACACTCAAAGTAACTCAACCACACATCAACAAAACAAGATTTTCTGCTTTAAATTGATGCCCCCTGGCTCTGATAAAATGAAACAATCCCGACTGAATTTTCCCAACCTAAAGAAAAGAAAATTGAAGTCTTTTTAAAGATGACATAATTGTTGAATGAATGAATAGAAGTGAAGTAATATTATTTCTCTTCTTTAAGTATAGCTGGGTCAGTCTTGAGTCAGCACACATCGGGAGATGGACGCTGTATTCTGTTCACATTCAGCGCTCTAAGCTGAACCAGAACCCGGTGAGCCTCCACAGTTGTTGCTGCTCCTCTGAAGGATCTGGAAGTGCATCCTCATTACCAGCCAGTCCTCCTGCACCTCCCACGGGGGGCTTTCAGGATGGTGGTCAGTGGCCGCGCTCAGCTCTGTGTCAAGTGGACCTGGGATTTACATAATTCTGACTTCACCAGTCTCTTAGGAAGCCACCAAAGGAGAAAATCATGGGTGTCAGTTTACAACACTTAACCTTGAAGGCATTTTTCTGTAGTGCCTCTTCATGTTTCCCAGTGGGAATAGAAAGAAAATTCACTAGAAACAGAGTCATCTCCAGGATTTCTGTTAGGCAGAGCTTGGAGGCAGCCATTCAGTGAGAAGGATGGGACAAAGTAGACTTTTCCTGAAGCTGTGTCCGCATGCAAGCACACAGGTTTAGGGTGTTTGTTTGGGCTGACTAGGGTGAGGGGAGATGAGTGGGGTGGGAAGCCCCCTCCTCTTTCCTCCAGCTGTCCCTTGGTGCATCCAGAAATGGAAACAGGCCTGGAAACTGCCCCTACAGACACCAGAATAATGGTTACAAGGTCCTCGCCACCTGCAACAGACCAAGTTCATGCTGACTTAAGCAAAGGGGCAGTGTCAGTGCTAAGAATGCACTCTGATACCTTCTGCCCTTGTGCTGACCCATCCTTTAAAAAACATCCAAGGGAAACATAAAGCGTGACTTCATCCCAAGACCTGGAAGGAAAGTGTGTTGTAAAGGACACAGTCTGCCTTCCAAATGGTCAGTCAGCACACAGAGGCTGCTCTGAACCAGTGGATGCAGCCACAGAGCTGCAGCAGAGGTGAAGGGACAAGCTCAGACCTGGGAGAAGGAGACACTGCTCTTCGAGTTTGCTCAGTCTTTGTAGTGAGGGTGGTGGTGCTTAGTCTGTGCCTCTGCCCAGCAGATCTCAGTGAGGCACACTGAGGCCAAGATCCCTGGCTTAGAAAGAACCCTTTGTTTTGTTTTTACATGACAGGCAAACCTTGGTTTGATTTTTTTAAATGGATGATACCATGTCAAGAAAAAAAATTTTAAACAAATCTTCTCTGTGTATTTACAATAAAGACCACAAATATAGTCTAGTTTTCTCATTACTCCAAAACACTGTTTCAGTGAAAAGCCCAATATACCTACAGTATTTTTTCCATTGTTTCATTGGTACAGAAAAAAGTCTTCAATCATCTTTGGAAATATGAATATTATCTCATAAAAATAATTTCTTGGTAAAAAGAAAAAGAAGGGCAACACTGTATCAGTGTTTTCTTCGTCTGAGTTATATAGTATTTTAGGAGCTCTTGCTTAAAACAGAGGCCTTTTAAATTAATAGCGAGGCATTCAATATCTTGTCACAAAGAACTGAATGCTTATGCACTCGATCCCCATTATTTGTGGATCCCACAGTTGTGAGTCCATGTACTTGCTCCCTGAAATTTATTTGCAAAATAAATTGAAATCAATACTGTGGCGCTTTCATGGTCATTCGTGGACATGCTCAGATACACCTGTCTTCTTGTTTCAGCTCTGTGTCCTTTTCATGGTCTATTTATTTAGGGCCACAATTTTTGCATTTTTGTGTTTTCTACTGGTGATTTCACTGACTGGCAGAGCCCCCAGGCTCTGTGCTGACTGTGTTCCGAATGTACAAGAACGCTGTGTTGTGCTCACAGAGAACATAGGTGAGTTAGATAAGGCACGACTTACAGTGCTGATGTCAGTGAGCTCAATGTGAATGAACCACTGATATATAGGGTGCCCCCAAAAGTGTATACACACCCTTTGAATAGTGATAAAAGCACTGTTTATCAAATACATTTCATTTTAAGAATTGAAGTCTTAGCTTTTAAAGTGTGTATATATATTTTGGGGACACCTGTATATTAAATAAAGCTTCTTTTTTAAAAAAATATACATGAAACAAGGTTACATATTGATTGGTTGCTGAAAATGTGTCCAAAAGCTTACAGGAAGTAACCTATATCTCCTAGGAGCAATGGTTCAGTATTTGCTAATTCAGTATTTGCGGTGACTTTATAGAATATAACTGCAGAGAATTCTGAGAATCGACTATACAGCTTTTAGAATCTGGAAGGGCGAATCAGGATAGAGCATGAGAACCATCCACTGAGTGGTCAGGGCCTACCTGGCTATAGAGGCCATTCGGGCAAGGCAGTCCAGGCGAGTTATCAGGGGAACTAGTGAGAACTCTGCAGTAAGGCCCACTGGGCTAGAAGTGCAGTCCTATGGAACATGATGATGATGATGATGACGTGTGTGTAATGGATGGGGAAAGAGGACAGAGGCCATGAATGAGGGGAATGTAGCTACTGAGAAATAATTTCAGTCCCCAATGGCTGGTTTTCATGGAGTCTGCGTACCTGGTAAAGGTGAGGGTCAGGAGTGGGGTGGGATAATGCCTGAACTGTCTTCGGTTATCAGGGTTCTCTCCAGCGAGTCTTCTGTTGATTATTCAGAAAGTTTTTCTGTATTTTAGTTGTAATTCCAGTTTGGTCCTGGGAACATGTCCGTGTAGCATCCACTTACTCGGCCACCATTTTTAATCCTGTCTGAACTGTCTTGATTGGGTAAATTATTCTGGGTCATATCTCAGGTACAGTAATCCCCTTTTGTACCCACCATTTTGGGGAGGAGCCTCGTTGTGGGCCTCCAACAGAAAGCTCCTGAGGAACACCTGAAACAACAAAGAGTCCTGAACAATCCAGTTCCGCTTTACATTCGATCGGAAAGGTGATCAAACGGGCTGCTCATTGTCAAATTAATAGAGTCTCTTCTTTCACCTCCCCTGCTACTGTCCGTGGACGCCTCTTTTCCTCTCACTAGGACTCTTGCTATTCCAGCACGGTTCCAAATCTCCCTAACATGCTAGGCTTCTCCAAGGCACAATTTCAAAAGTCCCCAAGCCAGTGGCTCTCTCCATCTTGGCTGCACATTAAAAGCACTGGGGGAGCTTAAAATCCCCACTGTAAGACCAATCAAAGCAGGATTTCTGGGGAATGGGGCCTGAGTGTGGATATTTTTAAATGCCCTATGTGATTCTAATATATAGGCCCAAAGTGACCGAGGAAAGCCTGGCATAGTGACTCTCAATCCTGGCTGCAATTAGAATTACCCTGGGACTTACAACAAATCCCAGGTTAATTGATTCAGAGTCTCTCTGGTGATGGAGAGAGCCTGGGCACTGATATATATTTTTTTAAGTCCTTGAGAATCCTTGGTTTAGTGAGATTATAAAGTGATGACATGTTTGAAAATTTAAAATAAAATTTGCTGGAGGAAAGCAAAGAGGAGAGAGTAGAGAAAGAGTCGGTGATAAATATATGAATGTGGTGAAGGTGGGGTCAATGACCCTGGGTCCTCTGATTCTGTGAATGCATTGAGTCTTGACCTGAAGGGGAGGCAGTTGAGCCATGGAGGAGAGTTGGGTGGCTTAGTGGGGATAGCTAGGGTCACATTACCACAGGAGCTGCCCCATTATGAGGTCCGCTGATTGGCTGAGAGGTTGGCTGCTGTAGGGACCAGACCGTTGGAACTGACCTTGGTAGTCAGATGGCTGGGGCAGTGGTTCCTTCTCCTGGCCCCTCCTCCTCCCCTCCCTTGCACTGTAAGAGAAGGGTAGCAGATTGCAGAGGAGACGCTGTTGCCTGGCACAGATCACCTTTCCTGGGCTGGCGCACCCATCTCCCAGCTGCTGTGGCTGCTAACAGCTTATAGCCGCCTCCTTCTCCAGAGACCTGCCTTCTGCTCAACAGACACTCCCCTGCGGTGTCACATCCCCCACACCCCTGTCCACCCTGGTCAAGAGGGACTGCCCATAGACAATGACTGACTGGCAGGGGTGCCAAAGCCTGATCCCTTGCCTCAAAAGGAGGTGAATTCCGAAGGGTAATTCATATTCACTGTTGGATCAGAAAACAGCTAGAGTAACTGAACCTATATCCTTGCTTAGAATTTTCCCCTGCTCTATCCTGCTCCCCTCATTCTCCTTCTCCCAAGAGCACTTCCTCAAGAAATCCATTCGTACAAGAACTGGTGTCTTAGACTCTGCTTCTAGATAACCCACCCTAAAATAAGTACTGATTAAATAGTCCATGGGTGATGGGGAGGGGAGGGCAGAAAGCATATGAACTTGGGAGTCAGAGGTACATACATCTGGTTAAGCCCCAACATCATCACTTCTTAGCTGCCTGACTCCATCAAGTTACCTGGACTCGATGATCTGGCTTCCTTCTCCATCTAATATGGGGTGGCCACACGTCCCCTGCAAGCACATCCCGACGATGACAGTAAGTGCAACAGGAGAATGGATGTGTAAGTTCAGGGCACATCATAGAAATTCAGTCATATCAGCGTCCCTTACCTCCTGAAACCTTCACACCACCTCTTTCTAAACTTGGTTCTCCACTATTCTCCTTGGTTCCACATGCACTGTGATTTTCTTAGTCTCTCCCCATTCTCTTTCTCCTTCCTCCTTTTATATCTTCCTTTTACTCTCTCCTTTTCCTAGGGTTTCTGCACCTTGTTTGCTGTAATGTTTACCGCTTCCCCCAGTCATGATAAACTAAGAAAAATGCATGCCAATACCTAGAAATACAGATCCTCGTGCAGGGGGCCATGGCCAGGGAAGCTGGAGTGAGGTTATCAGTTTTTGCCAGCTCAGCAGAGTTATGTTGGCTTCACTTTTGTAAATAGGACTCAGGGGCCTAGTTTGTGGCTTTTTCTGAAATAGTGCTTAGCCAGGGAAGGATATACTATTTTCCTGGTAAGATGAAAATAAAGGCCATTAAAAACCAATCACACTAGTGCTTGACATAAGAACCCTCATTAACATCAATCTTTCTCATCTGGGCCAAATGGTGGAGCAGAAGGGAGCTGATCCCCACAGTCAGGACGTAAGACAAGAGTTTACTGGCTCGGTCACAAACTGGCTGTGGGACTTTGGGGAGATTGCATAACCTCCTTAGAGCCCAGTTTCTCCATCACCAGAAAGGCTCTACAGCAAAATATGCGCCAGCGACTTCACAAGGGATCGCCTAGAATTCATAAAATATTATTGGGGAAGTTCTGGAACTCTGTGCAGAAACTGATTGTGAACAATGTCTTTGGTTACTAATATCCTTGTTAATAACACTACGAAACCATTGCAGATCAACTCACTAGGTCATGGAGGAAACTGTGAATCATGTCTGTCCTGGTAACAGTCTACAGTGAAGGTGGCGGGAAATCTGAAAGTCACACATTAGCCTTGAGCTCCCAATATGAACTGCTGAACTGCAACTTTATAATAATTCTTATTATCATAAGCCCAGTGCAACAGGCTGCCCAGCTCATTTTTCTACCTTTCTCTGGCATTGGGACTCCCTTTCTTTTGGGGCACCCCTTCTCTACTCCCTGGTCCTGGTGGGGCTGCAATCACGGGGTGTCACTGCCCCATCAGCTCACTGACATCCTGCAGGAAGGGTGGTCACTAACCATTGCCCATTTCTTTCTGGTCCCAGGGATTGGTCCAAGAGGTGGTGGATTCATCAAGTCAATAAGAATCATTTCCCAGAATTTTGGAAGAGGAGTGAGAAGGGTAGAACCCTCGGTCTTTCTGAAAGCAAAAAGTTTGGATGAGGCCCACCACCCATCTTCCCATTTAGATGGATGTTCTTCCTCCAGTATCCCATATTAAAGAATACATGTGATTAGAGTAGAATGAATCCATTTAGTGTTAATATATTACAATTATTTCACTATTATGACAAAGAGAAATAGTACTAATACTTTGGTGTAAGTTTTATATGATTTAATAGAAAACATATCTATTGGGAAATAGGGCATAATTTGATCAATACTCTATCCAATGCGTTAGAAACAAGCTATCTTATAGTGGACATTTGCTACTTTTCCCAAAATAGGATGTTTTAAAGCATCGAGCTTGGGAAAGTTGCCACACAATGGACATTTTCCTCACCTTTTTCATCAGTGCACTGCTCAGCGGCCACAGACTACACGTCTTTTAGTCCAGGTTGTACTCTCTGCCCAGAGCATTAAAGACCAGCCAAGATAATGAAAAGGACAGGAGAGGACCAAATCTTGGGTCTCCCAGATTTAGTCTAGGACTTTAGGATTGGGTTTTATGTCTCTTTAATTCAAGCTTATATTTCTCACATCTGTTTTACATGTAAATACATATATTTAAAAGTACTTCTTGTTCTAACTGCAGCTGGGAAGATATTTAAAGCTGTAAATATTTACAAAGTGTACATAAAACAGCAGTGTGGGCTGATACAGCCAAAGGGGGAATCAGAGCACTGGGCCCCACTCCTGGCTCGCTAATTCCTGTGTGACCTTGGGCAGGCCAATTAAAATCTCTGTGTTCCAGCGCTACATTTAAGAAAAGAAGATACCGGTCTTTATTGACCGGCATTCCAAAAGTAATAACTCTTGAGGACAATACCTGCTATTCAGAACAGAAATCAATGAGGAATCTCATTGAGACCTCACATTTATTACTTTCTTTTTTTAAAAAAATATATATTTTTATTGATTTCAGAGAGGAAGGGAGAGGGAGAGAGAGATAGAAACCTCAATGAGGAGAGAGAATCATCAATAGGCTGCCTCCTGCACACCCCACACTGGGAATGGAGCTTGCAACCGGCATGTGCCCTGACCAGGAATCGAACCACGACCTCCAGGTTCATAGGTCGATGCACAACCACTGAGCAACACCAGCTGGGCTATTACTTTCTTTTTCTAGGGGAGAGGAGTGGTGGCGTGAAAGGGAGGCATCCTTACTTGGCTTGAGGAAAACCAAAACTCTGCTGTCTCAGACAAGTCAGCACCTGCTTATGCACGTCACTCCCCGGTCCTGGTGGGGCTGCAAACCTGAGTTGCAATCTCACTGTGTAAGAAGGAAACAGTGTGAACCAAGCAGCCAGGTGCGAAATACCCTCAAAGAAGGAAAGTGGACGGCAAAGAATTGCAGCAGCACCTCTGGGACCTAGTTAGCTCTGGTTTCCCCTTAGAATAGGGAGAGCAGGGCTTTGAGACAGGACATGGGTGTTAGGGTGATTCTGTTTCTTACTCCCACAACCTTAAACAAATCATTTCACCTTGGAGTGTCAGGTTTTGACATGATAAGGCCCACAGTTAGGTTGACAGAATTATACACAAGCACCTAACAAAATGGCACATAGAAGCAGCCTGATGAGTCCGGGTTTTCTACCACCTTCCACGTATTCATTGACTTTGATTGTAATTTGGCAATAGGACAGCAGATAAAGCAGCCCCCATATTTTGCTCCCAGGGAGCAAACCCTTAGCAGGCATTCAGCCCTACACACCCAATTAGCTGCTCCCATCACTGCCCATATTTAGACTCAAGAGAAGTTTCTTGCATTTATAGTGCCCCTTCACATCAAGAAGCAAACATATACAAGGAAACAGCGTCAAGGACTGTAGAGTAAAGCATCTATTTGGAGTGAAGGTACTACAAGCTTTCTCTTGTACACAGACTCTAGCCTCCCTCCCCCTAAAAAAGAGCAATTGAGGTGATGAACTAGATGACATAGAAGGATCTTGGGTTATATTAATAATTTAGGACAGAACTATTGCCTCAATTGTTTCCTTTTCCTTTTACTACTGAGAGGACAGAACATAAGCAAAAGCACTTTTATGAGAGGAAATTCAATTTGCACTGGCCACGAATCTCAATGCGAATAAGAGAATGACACTAATCGGATCACATGCAACCTCACGGTTGCAACATCATAGGCAAGAAGAAAGGACAACTCTGGTGCCCAAGAAACGGGTGTTTTGTTTTCCTCAAAGCAGTAGTTCTCAAACTCCTTTTGGAATCTATTTCCAACGACAAAATATTTTATGACCCACCGAAATAATCTTGTTTGTGCCAACTGTCACATGACAATATAGTTACAGTGGTCAAGGGTCATGGTGCAACTTCTTTGAAATTTCTTGAGGAACTTCAAAGTAAAAGATTGCTCTATCCCAGAAGCAAGAAAATACTCCCAGTCTTGATAACAATCCCTTCATTTGAAAGTGCTTTGTATTGTACACATCCTTTCTCATGTTATTTACTTTTCCACAACAACCCCGGGAAGTTGTAGCATTGCTCAGTCCTCACAATCCCACCCCGTAGGTATCCTTATCACCACATTTCATCATATCTGAGATACCAAAGGGTGGAATATGCACCTTTATTTTATGTACCACCCGGAAAGAAAACAGAATGTAGACAATAAAACCAGGACACACCATCAATTGGAAAATTTTTTTTAAAAAAAAGACCAAGCATTTGTTGATATGTTAAAATGTGAAAGAATGAGCATCTGATGAACTCTGGACCTTCCCTTTTATAGAGGAGAAACTGTCTGCCTTGCTCACAGTCAGGCTGTCGATAGAGACGGAAGCCGGAAGCACCACCCAAACACAGACCTTACGATTTCAACCCAAATGGACCCCACTCAGCTGACCCAGCAATTGTGGAGATGACCTTGGAAGCAAGATGGAAGGCTCCCATCACGTATTCCTGAAATCACCACTTTTGAAGGAAATGATTTACATCAATAGGTGGCAGCCATCAGGTAGCTTTTTTTTTAAATAAAAAAACAATAAGTTGTTTTCAAAGGGAAATAGGAATGGCTACCCAACTCTTATCTTCACAACATAAGGCATTCATACAATACAGGTATAGTCAATCCTCATTATTCATGGATTCCATAATGAAAATGTGCCTACTCACTAAAATTTGTTTATAACCTCTAAATCAATATCACACACTTTCACAGTTATTCATGGACACGTGCAGAGCAGTGAAAATTAGGTAACCTGACATGCAAATTCCCAGCTGAAGTCAAACAAGATGACACTCTGGCTTCTTGATTTGCTCTCACATTGTTGGCAAGTGTTCTTTGCGTGGCCTATTGACTGTCACATTTTTGTTCTTTTAGTTGCTTGAGATTTAGCAACTCAGTTTTCACTATTTTAATTGGTCCCCAATACAGCATGATGACTATCTGTACTAATAAAAGTACTAATAAAATTAGCAATATGCTAATTAGACCGGACATCTTCCAGACATCCTTCCGGACGTCCTTCCGGACGTCCTTCCAGAGAAAGCGGGGCGGGGTCCGAGGCAGAGGTGATTAGGGGCAATCAGGCTGGCAAGGGAGAGCAGTTAGAGACAATCAGGCAGACAGGCAGAGTGGTTAGGGGTGATCAGGCAGGCAGGCAGGTAAGCGGTTAGGAGCCAGTGGTCCTGGATTGCGAGAGAGATGACCCCCGAGGGGTCCTGGATTGGAGAGGATTCAGGCTGCGCTGAGGAAACCGTGCCCCCCCCCCCCGCAAATTTCGTGCACTGGGCCTCTAGTAGTTAATAATACTGTGTTGCATACTTGAAAGTTGCTAAGAAAAAAATTTACTAGACTTATTGTGGTGATCACTGTGCAATATATACAAATATTGAATCCTTGGGTTGTACACATGAAACTAATATAATGTTATATGTCAATTTAAAAATTAATGGCCCCCAATGTGGTTCTGAAGTGCTGGCCAGTATTTGTAAGCACAAGAAGGCTGAGAGGCACCCTACAGAAAAAATACGTGCATTAGATGAGCTCCGTTCAGGCACAAACAATAGTGCTGTTGTCTGGGAGTTCAATATTAATGAATCAATAATATTTTTCAAATAAAGTGTCTATAAACAGAAACACACATGAAACTAGGCTGTGATCTCTTGGGGAGTCTGTTGTAACCAGAGGCTCACAGGAACCTAACTCTGTATCTCCAGGAGCAGTTGGTGTTCACTAGTGAGAAATGACTGTGTTTGGATATTCAAGTGTCAAAAGGACTATTTCTTCTGTTGCTAACTTACCAGCCATTCATATGTCATGACTGACAACCCAGTGCAGAAGTCAAGTCAGAGGAGTAATCAGGAGACACACACACACACACACACACACAAACACACACACAAACACACACACACATACATACATACACACACATACACATACACACACATACACACACATACACACACACATACACACACACACACAGTGCCCAGTGATGAGATCTGGAGAGAAACACAGAAAATAGTAGGATAGGAGTCATGGAAACATAGGTTTTTAAAATTCCTTTGTTAACATTTCTAATTGCTGGCCCTTCCTCGGAGGTTTTGTTATTAAAAACTATAAAGATCAGCAGGCAGCCCAGGAAGCAGCCCTAACTGAGGGGTTGCTGGTGGCAGAGCCGCCCAGAGAGCCCACCCGGACGGGACCCACCTGCAGCGGGCCCTTCCCTCCTGGGTGCTTTCTTGGCTGTGGGACAAGCTCCTGGACCTTCCCAGCCTTCTCTTTCAAAAGATAAGTCAATAAAAGAAACATGAGGAGGGAGAAAGTAGGAGAAGGGGTGGAGAAATGGGTCGGTGGTCTTAGTGTTTTTCTGCTGGGCACAGAGCAGAGGCAAGAACAGCAAACACATGTCTCTTTGCTAAAAATAAAGTCAGAGGCGTTTTTGTTTTAAGTCTTCGTGTGATATGACTGATAAAGAACCACCAGTAACAGAGGGACCACCCTGCACGCATAACCCTGAAAAGTGCATCGGTTTATGGGGAACTGTTGTCAGTGGTGGAAACAAGCAACAGGACCGCGCCGCTATAGACATACTGTGCCTCACTGGTTTGCCAGAGGAAACGCCCTACGAATAATTTATGGAGGAAGCGAGGGCCTTGGACGGCGAGCTGGTTCCTTGTGGCCAGGGGCTGATTTCCCACGGATCTGTGCACTGGCTAATTCTCACAGGAGGCTTGGAAAATGAGGCTAGGGTTTCGGGTTGGACGCACAGGAGCTGCTTTTCTCTGGGCAGGCTTTGTTTCCCCAGTCTGGTCGGCAGTCCTTCCGGGGCCTTCCTCCATCCCTGGCGGGGGCTGAGGCCCAGCCCTTGTTCAGGATGAAGAGGGATTGGAAGGCCGGCTGCTCTAATTGGAGCTTGCACCTGCAGCTCCCAGCCTCCGGGGCCACGGGGCTCTGGTGCTGGGAGTGCTGCCTCTCTGTGTGTGTGTGTGTGTGTGTGTGTGTGTGTGTGTGTGTGTGTACATTTGATTTCCTCAATGAACACTGAGACACTGCACAGTTTTCTGGCCTGAATATGCTGGAAGGGATCCAAGCTGCTTGGCCACTTGCTTCTTTCTGGAGAGGAGGCACCCCTTTACTCGCTAAGAAGGGGGGATTTTTAGCCATGCAGGTATATCCAGTGTATTTTGATATAATCTCTTCTGGCCCCAAGAGGATTTACCCAGATAAAGGGCGCCTTCAGGTAGCATGAGAAGGTGGCACAGCAGGGCTGCCGCCCACCCATCAGCTGCTGCATTTTTTATGGGTTTCTCACACTTCAGCAACACTATCCAGGTAGCGCTGAAGAGCGAGGGCTGCACCTCTATGCTCAGCCCAGGAGAGGGAAATGGAGAGCTTGCCCAGGTGTATCTCATTAATTAATGACTGTGACCCCGTCCCCTTACAGCACCCAGGGCTCCATCCTAATGCACATCTCTACTGTGTATAATCCCATCGGTTCTGGTATCTGCTACCCACACACCCATGAAATCCTCACCACAATTAAGATGATGAACATGTTTATCACCCCCCAAAGTTTCCCTATGCCCCTTGCAATGCCTTTCTCACTCCTTGCTCCACGCCCCCCCCCCAGGCAATCATTGATCTGCATTCTATAAGCATAGATTATTTGCATTTTCTAGAATTCTATATAAACGAAACCAGATAGCGTGTATTTTTTTTGGGGGGGGTGTCTGGCTTTTTTTCACTCAGCATAATTCTGAGATTCATTCATATTGTGTGAGTCAATAGTTCATTCGTTTTTTATTGCTAAATAATATTCCACTGTATGGACATCCCAGTTTGTCTATTCATTCACCTGTTGAAGGGCATTTGGGTTGTTTCCAGCTGCCATGAATATATGTACACAAGTCTTTGTATGGATGGAAGATTCCATTTCTCTCGGCTAAATACTTAGGAGTACAAGACTTTGACAATTTCTGGCACATGAGAACTCAGTAGTGACCACCATCATTATTATTCCATGAACTGAGCACCTACCGAACACAAAACACCTTGCCAGGGTTGCTTCCTAGCCACCGAGTGCCAGTTGTTGACACATTTTTATTCGTCTATGAAAACATTACTAACGTTAACCCTCCCCCCTCAGAAATAAAACTGATGGGTTTGTTGAACTCACTGTGTTGTACTTTTAGCGATAAAAGTTATGAATGAGACGTGACTTAAGTTAAAACAATATGTCTCATATTGAGGTATTGGTGCACATGTTGAGATAAATGCCTATAATTTGTCTACGGTCCATGATAAGAAACTTACACCATGAAGTTTGTCCGAAAATGCAGCACTATCTGGGACTCTCGTAGCAAGCCATGCCAGCACTGAGCGCGATTCCAGTCAAGCGACTGGGATGACGTCTCAGGTGGGGAAGGTAACGCCAGCACCAGAAAGATCTTCCTGCCAGACGAACAAGCAGAGACTGTGAGGCTGTGCCTGGGGGAGCTCAGCCAGTTGCTGGAAGGTCACTGTTGCAAACCCAGAGAACCAGTTCTGTCAGGCACGAATGGGATATTCAGAGTAACAGAGGGGCGTGGTCACGGAGTGGAGGAAGTCTGGGGAAGGATTACAACCAGCGCAGGCAAAGTGCTCTTCTCCATTTTCAAGAGAGAGAGGGAGAAGCAAGGCTTGGGCCCTGGCCCGCACACAATGCCTGGGCTCTTGCCAATGGCAGGAGAGTGAGCCCCCTGACCTTGCCAGGGAGCCGAAAGATAATCCAGGTGATCAGGGCTCAGCCAGGCAGCATCCTGGCCAAAAAGTAAGAACAGAAATGTGGCTTATGTATATTTCTGCCTGTGCGGTTCCTTGTGGGACAAGGGACACATTTAAAGGCATAGACATGCTCTGCACCTGGGCATACACAATGGGGCGGACACAAACGAAGAATCCCCTGGGCTCCTTTGGCAAGGGAACTCGCATGAGGCTTTGGACACTAGAGCCATGAAAGAGCTCCCAAGGAACATTCTAGAAGACAGGCTTGATTTCCTGGCCTTTTGTCACGGGCCCAGGAGTGTGGCAGAGTCCTCTTGGGCGGGGAGTGGGGTGTGTGAATGAATAGGCTTAGGAATTTTCTTCCCTCGGGTGGGCCCTTCTCAGCATTAAGGAGTTGGGGTGCATAACCGTGGCTGTCTCCCCACTGGGCTATTCCAGAAAAGGGAGGAGATTTAACTACTGAAATCAAAAAGTTCAAGGGCCACAGAAGTTGCCTTTTAGTAAGAGGAGGGAGAGGCTGGTACTAAAGAATGTGACAAGGACTGTTAACTCTACTTCCACTTTCTCTCTGTCCGAGGGAGAGAAGATAGATTTATGGAAGGGAGATAGTTTGAATGACAGGCATTCTGTCCATTCTTCTAAATTCTCTGTGAATCGAGAGCAGCAGGAGCAAGGGGGTCTGCATTGCATTGTCTTGACCTGTCACATAGCAGCCTTTCCAAGTTTAGTTTAGGGGAGGTGTGCTCTCGTCTTTTATCTGTAGACTGACGCCTGAGAACAACAAAAACCAACAGGCATGTTTGCATCTCCCGTGCTTATGTCAGTGTCTCGGTAAAGGCGTTTTGCATGAATGACTGGGACAGTGGGGAATGCCACCCTCCTCTGCATGTGTTGGTGAGGATACTGATCACCGTGCCCCTCAGAGTTTCCTTTATGAAGCCTGGCTGGGTCAACTCCTTCTCCAAGTGCAGGCGAGGGAAGCTTTGCACCACGATAGGAACGGCTTCATGTCTCCCTTTCTGAAAATGAGAACGATGCCATTGGACACATCCCCCCTTTGCTCTGGTTGCCAGGAAGCTTGGAGTTCATTTGACGCCAACTGTGCTGATCACAAAGGCTCTTATGCAGCCACATTTGGTCTTATTTCCTCTCGCTTGGTCATCCTGTTCTGATTTCTATTTCTCCTGTTCCTAATTTAAATGTTTGGGTCCTATTTTCCATCACCTTATTGCAGAGCTCACAACGTTTGCCAGGTAGCAGTAAATGACTAAAGTGAGTGGTGTAATAAGGTGTGGTGTGGACTGTGCCAAACTGAGAGAGGTCTTCCCAGGCCACTGTACTAAAACAGCATCATCCCATCAACCCATTGTCCATCTCCCCCTAACCCTGCTTTATTCATAGCATTTGTCACTTTCTGTGATTATCTTGTTTACTTGTTTACTTGATGATAGTCTGTCTTACTTCTGCTATGTCCCCCATAGACAGAACTGTGTCTGGCACAGAACCATCACCCAGTCCACATCTGCTGAGCGAGTGACTTGGCGATGAGTGTGGGACCGGTGTGGCCAGGTTTTCCTATGTTTTAACAGAACTTGAAGTTTGGATTTCTATGTGAAATCTCCTGATTTCTAGATGTTGGTGGCTAATATAAAAAAAATAAAAACACTGTCTTGGCTAGAACCAGGCCATGTTAGTGTGTGACCAGTGTCCTTTCTATTCTCCAGTTGTGGCCACCACAGTCTCTCTGCGGAATGCTGCAGTATACACATAAGTAAAATCCCACGTCTGCTTTATGGTTTACGAAGCACCGCTGCCCAACAGTATTTTATTATTGGTCCCATTTTACATAGGAGTAAATTCAGGCCCCCGAGGAGAGGAAGTGAACCTGCGGGTGGAGGAAGCTGTGAAGGGCAGACGCACCCCTGTAGTCAGAGCTGCCGCAGGTCAGGCGCAGGAAAGAGGGAGGAAAAGCCCTTCTTGCTCCATTTCCTCTCCCTGTCCCGGAGCCCAAGTTAGGCGGATGCTTCACCTGGCACAGGCTGCGACCTTGAATTCAGGTTCAGCCTCAGGCTGGCTCTGTTTCTCCACCTTTCAGTGCAGAAGGGGATGACCCGTGGGGGTGGCTCTTACAGTCCTCTCACATGCCACCTTTGGTTCAAAACCTTTAGCTTAACATGTGTTGGTAGCACACACAGAAGAATAAGCAAACATATTGCAGGGTCTCTCTTTCATGCCTGTATCTTCAGTATGATGCCCAGCTTACTGTTTCAGGAGCCAGTCTCTTTACATCTCTGTTAGCGTTGCAGGTTTTCGTGATTTAGCAGAGAATATCTCAGCCAGTCTTTGCAAACATGACCAAGTTCTGCCCAAATCTTAGTTTCTTACAGGTTAATTTTCTCAGAGAAAAGTTTTACAATAAAATTTAAGTATTGAAATTTAGGTCTTGAACATTTCTAGAAAACATTGAGAACTGAAAAATTTCTCTATAAACTGTAGAATTGTTTCACCTTCTATAGTTCTTCTATTTCCCCCAGAATCAGTGGTCCATCTTGTTAAGTAAAAACTCTAGGCTTTATCAGCATTTAAAAAAATAAAATTTATTGATTTTTTTAGAGAGAGGAAGGGAGAGGGAGAGGGAGAAACATCAATGTGAGAGAGAAACATTGATCAGCTGCCTCCTGCACATGCCCTGAAAGGGGGTGGGGGATCCAACCTACAACCTGGGTATGTGCCCTGACCCAAACCTTTTGTTGCATGGGATGATGCTCTAGCCAACTGAGCCACACAGGCCAGTGTGATGTTTTTTAGTTATTATTTTTAATTGTGGTAAAAATACGTGACAAAATTTTACCATTTTAAGTGTACAGTTCAATGGCATGAAGTACATTGACATTGTTGTGCAACTATCACTACCATCCATCTCCAGAACTCTTCATCTACTAAAACGGAGCCTCTGCAGCATTCAGCAAAACTTCCCATTCCTTCCTCCTCCAGTCCCTCGCAACCTCCATTCTCCCTTCAGTCTTCAGTCTCTATGAACTCGACTTCTGATATAAGTAGAATCATCCAGGATTTGTCTTTGTGACTGGCTTGTTTCACTTGGCATCCTATCCTCAAGGCTTCTCCGTATTGTAGCATGTCAGAATTTCATTCCTTTTTTAAGGCTGAATAATATTCTACTGTGTTTATTGCCATTTGTATATCTTCTTTGGAGAAATGTTTATTTTGCTCATTTTTAAATGTGTTTTTTTAAATCATTGAGTTGCAAGAGTTCTTTATATATTCTGGATATTTAGACCTTAGCAGATTATAGTTTGCAAACATCACCTTCCATTCTGCAGGCTACTTTTACTGTGTTGACTGTATCCTCTGGTGCAAAGACTTTTTTAGTTTGATGCACCATCAGCATTGCTGAGCTTCTATTTGTGGAGCCCTTGGCTCTCTGGGCACATGGACTGTGGGTAAGGAGGACTGCCTCACAGCTCCAATGACAGAGGGCTGGGAGGCCACTGCCGAAAGGCTGCAACTCTTGTTTCAAATAGACTTCTAGGACGGTCTCAGGGATACCCCATTTCCTACCCTCCCATCCCTCACCTCCACAGTCAGGGGGCAGAACTGCTTTCATGATAATAGATTTCAAGCTTTGGGGTAGCCTTGGTTGCTGCTGGGTCTGTCAGAACAATCATGACAGTTACTATTGGCTTAGAACTCAATGAGTGAATCAACAGCTGCTCCTTCGGATCTCAGTGAATGGGAAACCAGCAGAAGAGAGGAGGTCTCTGTAGCATGTCTCTTCTGTAACATGGGGACCTTTAAAGGCCAAAGCAGTGACAAAGTTATGGTGGCCTCCCACCCCCGCAAAGTATGTCAAAAGAAAAACAACAGTAAGCCACAAAATAAGCTGACATAAATGCAGCAAAGTTCTGGTTTTTCTCAAGATAATGACTTCAATGTCTTTTCTAAATTGAGACATAATTTACATATAACATTATATTAGTTTCAGGTGTATAGCATACTGATGTGGTATTCATATATATTGCAAAATGATCACCACAATATGTCTAATTAACATCCATTATCTCACATAGTCACAATTTTTTTCTAGTGATGTGATAGTGTTACATTTGAATTGCTCTAATCTATTCTTTTAAATTTCCCTCTTTTGATTAATGATTTTTTTAGTGTCTCTGCTTTGCCAGTGCCTTAATCCCTTTTGAGCCCCCTATTGGGAAATAATAATCTCCCCTAATGTTTATTATGTGCTTTTTATATGCATATTCTGTGTACTATGTAAAAGAACCAATTTAATCATATCAATACCATGAGGCAAGTACTATTATAAACCTCCAGTTTTATAGGCAAGAGCAGTAACTTGCCTAAGATCACACAGCTAGTGAGTGGCAGAGCCAGGAATTGAACCCAAAAAATGTGGCTCCAGAGTCCCTTGTTCTAAAGTCTAGGTTCCAGCCCTATTGGCCTGGCATGCAAGTGACCCACCTCAACCAGCCTGTACCTGCCTTGCCAGTCCCTCCCTTTACCTCTGGCACTTCACATACACCACTCCCTTTGCCTCCCTTCCAGCCCTTCCTGACCTTGTTCATCCACCCACCCGGGATCCCCTCGGGCATCTCCCTCCTCTCTGCCTGTCCCATCTGGGTTAGGTGTCTTCCCAAGGCAGGCTGTCGAGACAGCGATTCTTGCACTTTCCTGCACGGAATTGTATCTGTCTCTTGTCTGCTTCCCACAGCAGCCTGAGAGTTCCTTGAGGGTGGAGAACAAGGTTTCAAATCTCTATGTCACAACCTAGCCAAGTACCTGCTACCTAGAAAGTGCTTAGTATCTGGCTTTGAGAACATAAATGAGGGGTTAGGACTTAGAGTAGTAAAAGGAGTGCCCAAATAGTAGTTTCACCTGGAAATGTTGTTGGCACCTTGAGCAGACAGTGAGCAGCCCAGTCTGTATAGATCAGAGCAGTGCTGAATGGAACAGAATCAGTGGTATGAACCCCACTCCCTTAGGTCTGAGCTGGGAACCTGTGTCCTAACTGAATGGAGGAGACTGTTCTGCTCCCCACAAATCAAAGACAGTGACAGCACATGTATGTGCACAAATGTTATCATGGATTCCAGTGACTTGAGTTTTAAGAAAATGTCATGATTGAATAAACATCTTCTTCCTCTTCTCTTCTGATCCTAAATAATTCAGTCCTTAAAGCCACTATGTGGGGCCAAGTAAGGCAGTCACTGATGTGAGTGGGGATTGGCGGTGGTATGGTGGCCTAGACAGAGTGAGTAGGTTGGCCACTGAAAAGGGCGGCCCAGCACAGGGGCCAGGGCTTGGGTGGGCAGAGGAAGGGGTTCATCTGGGGAACAGCCCAGAGCGCCGGGATCCAGGCGTGATGAGGAGGTCATCTCTGTGATGAGGCAGTCATGACTGCAGGTGGTTACATTCAGAGGATGGATCAAATAAGCAAATCTATAAGGACTAGAGGCCCAGTGCATGAAATCCGTGCTCGGGTAGAATCCCTAGGCCTGGCCTGTGATCAGGGTCTGTTGGGGCCTTCCTTCGTTCTGCACCACCCCCTGGTGGTCAGCGCATGTCATAGCAAGCGATTGAACTCCGAGTCTCCTGGTCGAACTCCCATGGGGAGGCTTTGCATGTTAGCCTTTTATATAGATAGATAGATAATGGGAGCCAGGCCCCATTCATGTTGAGAAGGCCTTACAGGTATGGAAAGGGAGAAAACTAGAACAGACCCAGTGGTGTTGGATTGGAATTGGAAGTACCAGTGTGAATGTGTGAATTTATGTTTTCAAATACATATAGATCAATCTAGAACTAAATATATATATATGTAGACACACACACAGGCCCTAATTCTTCCACTGAGGCAGAAAACAGTGATACCCCAATTAGCAATGAGCACACCCTGGGGTCAGATTTTGGATTCTAAATAATTCTCCACTAAAAGGAACTAGAACTCCTTAGGGGAAATAGTTGATGTAAAGGCTGTAACATCTTGTTGTAATAAGAAGTATTCAGAGGATGAGGGGAACATTTCCAAAGACCCTCAGACCTATTTGGAATCACTATTCCAAATAGTGATTAGATTTATGTACTTTCAATGTACTTCTCTACAGAACACTTATTAATTAAAAAAGGAGGAAGAGTAATTTACAGTGGAGCACCCTGGCTGACACTATCTTAATCAAGTGATCTCAGTGAAATTTAAAATCTTTTGCCATAGGTTGCAATGAGAACACAGCATCATTTCTGTGCTATTCTTGCCAAACTTGTGTAACTTGCATCTAAGCATGAGGAAACTCAGACAAACCCTAATTGAGAAACATTCCACAGAATACCTGGGCTCTATTTTTAGAGTGTCAATGTTATGAGAGTGAAGGAAATACCAAGGAAAGGTGCCATCCTGGAGCAGACTGAGGAGACATGACAACTAAACGCACAACTAAATGCCTAATTCTGAAATACTCACTTGCTGTGAAGGATATTATTGGGACAATTGGCTAAAGCTTGACTTGGTCTGAGGGTTCAATAACAACTGAAAACACACTGGGGCTGAGGATTGCATAGTACTAATGTATCAATGTTAACTTCCCGAGTTTGTGGTTGTGTAGGAGAATGTCCTTGTCCATTGGAAAGGCACACTATCATAGTTAGGTAAGATGAGACATGGCTTTGGCAGCTTACTCACAAAGGTTTGGAACAATAAAGTACAAAATTCTTTGTACCATACTGCACATGCATCTCCTCTATAAGTTTGAGATTTTTCAAAACAATATTTCTATATACATATGCCACACACACACACACACACACACACCCACACACACACACACAAACTCACATTAAGTATATTTTATGTCTACATATACATGTAATGAATATGTCAGGTTTAAATTATAATGTTCTCCATATTTTCCAGGACATAGGCACCCGGAGGCTACTTTGGGAGAATATACTTTGGGTTTATCTGTTGCATGTTGGTTCTCTGCTGAGGTGCAGATGGGCCTTCTCACCCGACTTGTTTAGTAAATAATGAACAGATCCCGGAATAGCTAGAAAGAGATAACACAGTATCTGCAGGGCTGAGTGTGCCCTCGATATGACTTATCTGATGATGGACTTATCTGCCAGAACTGAACATTAGAAGCACCGAGGGCTCCTTTGATCTCTCGGGAAGTTTGTGGAGTAACCAGGGGCCAGTTCTTCAGTATTGGTCTGGAATGTGAATTGCACAGGGGTCTGACCCCATGTTCATGTGAGACTTGGCCCACAGTGCCAGTGATAACCACTGCCATCAGGCACCTTCTGTGGGCCAGAAAATGGAGTAGGCATTTTGTGTTCCTTTTAAAGTCATTATAAGGGTTCTCCGTATTAAATATGGTTCCCAGTCTACAGCGAAGTAAATAAAGCTCAGTAAGGTTTAGAATGTTCATTTGTTGAAGCCCACTATCTCAGAATGTGACTGGATTTGGACATAAGCCTTTACAGAAGTGACTAAGTTGAACTGAGGTCATCAGGGTGAGCCCTAATCCAATCTGACTGGTGTCCTCATGAGAAGAAATTCAAACACACAGGGAGTCGCCCGGGTCAGTGTGAGCAGGAGAGGTCCCATGAGGACACAGCAGGAAGGCACCGTCTGTAGGCCCAGGAGAATGGCCGAGAAGACACCAACCTGCCGATCTCTTCATTTGGGTCTTCTAGCCTCTAGAACTTAGAGAAAGTAAATTTACTATTGTCAGGACTCAGGATATGTATTTTGTTATGATAGCTCTAGCGACTAAGATAGCTATGCTATGGAACTGGCAGAGGATAGAGTTGGGATTCAAAATAAAAGTTATGCAGCTCTTTTCACTGTCCTATGCCACCTCCCTCCACATATGTCTACTGTGAAACCTCTTTCCACCCCTCCCAACAGGCTGCCCAGGACCCTCCCCACAAATCTCACAGACTTAGCAGATCCCTCCTCCGTCATCCCAGAGCATTATCACACTGCAGGTCAACAGCCGATACAACTAACTCACAATGTCCTGACCAGACTGAGAGTAGGGCTCCTTCTATCTGCATTCCCAGCATGTCCCCTGGAACCAGGCACATGGTCATTACAATAGTTAGTATTTACTGAGCCTTTATTATGTGCAGCAAAGGTCTCACAGGTATTATCTCATTTAAGACAACTCCATGAGAAAAAGGAACCCTCCTGCACTGCTGGTGGGAATGCAGATGGTACAGCCACTGGAAGACAGTATGGCATTTCCTCAAAAAGTTAAAAATGGAACTCCCATTTGATCCAGTGATCCCACTTCTGGGAATATATCCAAAGAAACCAGAAACACCAATCAGAAAGGATATACACACCCCTATGTTCATAGTAGCACAATTTACCATAGCGAAGATCTGGAAACAGCCTAAGTGCCCGTCAGCAGATGAGTGGATTAGAAAACTGTGGTACATCTACACGATGGAATACTACGCTGCTGTAAAAAAGAAGGAATTCTTATCATTTGCAACAGCATGGATGGAACTGGAGAGCATTATGCTAAGTGAAATAAGCTAGTCAATGAAAGAAAAATACCACATGATCTCACTCATTTATGGATAATAAAGATCATTATAAACTGATGAACAAAAATAGATACAGAGGCAGAGCAGCATTGAACAGACTGTCAAACTACAGCGGGAAGGCTGGGGAGGGTTGTGGGGGGTCGGGGTAAGAGATCAACTGAAGGACTTATATGCATGCATATGAGCATAACCAATGGAAGCAAGATACTGTGGGCTAGGGGAGGCTGGGGGAAGGTCAACGGGGAAAATTAAGGAGACATATGTACTACTCTTTGTGATACTTTAAGTAATAAAATAAAATTTTTTTAAAAAGACAACTCTATGAAGTAGGTATTCCCATTATTCCCATTTTACATGTCAGAACACTGAGGTCATGGGGGTTAACTGAATTACCCCAGGGCTAATAGGTGGTGAGACCAGGAATCAAGTCCAGATTGTCTAGTTCCCAGTCTGTGCTCTGAGCACAGAGCTGTATTGGGTGTGGTGGGGAACTGATGAGCTCTCCCCGAGTCCCAGCCCTCACCCGCTGCTAAGCCCAAGTGTGGAGCTCACTTGCTGTGGAGAGAGCTCTCACACACGACTTCCTCCCCAGACCCCTGCGCACGCTGCCGGCACTCCTGGAGCATCGAGCTTGCACCACACCCTGACACATCACCCAGTGTTGGGCGCAGGGGACATCATTTATCAGTGTTTGTTAAACTGGATTCGATGCCCAGGGATGGACGTAAACAGGGATAAGTAATCAGATTGCACTGGACTCTGATGGTTTCTTTCTAGATTTTCCAGGAGAGTTCCAGCTTCTAAAATTTCACCCTCTCACCAGGTCACTTGCCAGAGTACGTGGCAGAGAATATAGCCAGGGTTTGGTTTAAAAAGTAGACTCACCATTCCACTGAAAAGAGGCAGAATAGAGACAAATGTGCTGTCTGTCACTTCCCTGCCTGTATGCTGTTGGGCAAGTCACAATTTCTCTGGACTTGTCTCTGTGAGTAAACAGCAATGGCAATGCCTAGTCCTACTGTCGGGATGAACACAATATGTGACTGTGTTTGAAGACTGATGAAGAGTTAGTGGGATCCCAGTCATCATTAGTGGGATTGCTTATGTTTGACTGACCTGTTTGGCCAATTTTTAAAAATTACAGGAAGGAGCAGCTTTTATTTTTGAAAGTAAGGGAAAAAGGTTTCCATGAAGACCACTGCAGAAAAATATCAGACATACGGACAGCAAATGTTCCAGAGGCCTTCCCCGAGTCCCAGGGGTTGTAAAAAAGATATAACTAGACATTTCTATCTTCTAGGTTCTCCCCAACAACAGTGTGTGTGTGTGTGTGTGTCTGTGTGTGTGTGTGTGTGTGTGTGTGTTAGGGATGGGGAGGGAGGCTGGGCCCGGAGAGTCAGCGAGCAAAGTTTTCTCCAACTGAAGGAGATGCCACCTGGTGCAGGAACCGGGCCCTTACCTTTGCTGCATTGTGGGTCACTTCCCAGGGGTGAGGCCTTGGGGGACAGTCCACCTGGGAGCTGAGCTTCTCTGACTCAGCAGTAGCCCCGGAAAATGTTCTTTCTCTTTCCTCTGTCCTGCCTTGCAGACTTGCAGGGAAACCACTCCACTTTGTACCCTTGGGGGCTAATCAGCTCAGCCCGTTTCCTCTGCAAGGCTGCGCCATGATCCCAGTGCATGTGAGGTAGTTGCGCGGAACGAACTCCCAGTGTCACAGACAGAGCTGATCACAAACCTGAGCACCACTTCCAGGAAGTCTGAAGGGAGGGCAGCCCTCCCCAGCGCAGGCTGTCATTAGCACCAGTGACAACTCTATTCTGGCTTGGATGGGACTGAGGCCGCTTGGAACTTCCTTTTGCTCTTGCCAAAAGCCAGGATCCTTTTGTTCACCTTTGGGACTGCCAAGTCAGGCCTACCACTTCCCTGCTGTTGTTTTCCTGCAGGCAATGGGGAAGCGAGCTTGGAGCTGGGGAAAGGAAATCAACACAGGGCCCCTATACCTTCAGGTCATCATGAGGCCTAGGACATCATCAAGCTGGGACCTGGATGGTTCTCAGAATCCTGGTCACCTTTTTATTTTTAAATATGCAAAGAAGCATGCCCTGAAATCCATTCCGGACAAATCCAGCAATTCTGACGTGTTCCAGTGCCCTTGCCAAAACTTTCAAAGATTTTCCATAGGCGGTGCCTCTCGTAATCGAATGTCGGCTAATGTTTGTAGGCAAAGAGACTGAGCAAGTTTATGGGTGATGCTAGTTAAGACTATTATCTCTACAGAGACAGGATTGTTGGTTAAATAGGATTTCTTCTACTTTCTCTTCAACGTCGTCATCAGCAGCGGCAGTGTCTTTGCTAACATTTGTTGCGTGCTTACTGTCTGCTGGAGCCTGTGCGGATGACCTGACCTGCATTATTTCACTTAATTCTCAGCATAATCCTATAATTCTCATTCCCATTTTATAGATGCAGAAATTGAGCATTATAGCGATTAAGCCACTCCTGCAAAGGGACCCGGCTAAATCTAAAAAATGTAAAGACTGCCTTTCTGGAAGTGTGCTTTTCTGCATCTTGCTTTTCCTACTGGCTAGCTTCAGCTTCAGCACCTCTGTGGGCTGACAGCTCTGACGATGGTCAAAATAAACTCTTAGATCTGGGAATAGCACTCTAGAGGGGCACATGGGTCATTGGTTAGTTAGGCAGTCTCTCCCCAGACTTGTGAATCAGTGCTATCTTTATGTCACTTGCACATAGAACACTCCTAGCCCGGGGCCCACTCTCCTCTCTCATCCAAGGTTGCGCTGGCTGCTGTGGCCCAGCTGTCCACTCTGAGTCTGATTGACCAAAAGGCACTGCACTGTGAAACTCTGGCCTCTGTGTGTGCTTTGGTCATGGCCTGATGGCGAGTTTGTCTTTTTGACTTTGGGAGCCCATCAGTTCCAAGCTTCTTTTCATCAATAATCCATGGAATGAACAGCACTCAAGAAGTTCCCAGTCCGAGAAGTTCTGCTTGGTGAGGAGAATTCAGCACATGTGTTTCCAGTCCTCAGGTCATTGTGCAACTTTATTGTTGCTTATGGTGCTCATCTTACCTCAGTTGTTAGCCATGAGCTCTCTGGGCCGTGGCCGTTACCCAGGGCAGCCAGCCGCTGGACAAAGGGAAATAAAACCACTAATTAGGAGACAAGGAGATGCCTCCCAGCAGGGTCCACTTGTCGGTTTTTGTAAACAGCAAAGTTGCAACATCTGGGCAGTTGCTCATCCTTGTTACCCTTGGATTTGGGCAGCTTTAGGGTGTTTTGCTCTGGGGCCACATGAGCCTTTAAAGTTGAGGTCAGTCAGCTTTTCGTTCTTAACAGAGACTCCAGATTTATTGGAATGACGGCAATAAAGAAGATTAGAAAGGGGCTGGGCGTTCAGTGTAGATATCGTTTCATTTTTCTTTCCCCGTGGTTTACAATGAAACACAGTGTCCAAACATGTTTATTGACTCTGGTCTTGGCTTCTTTGATGAGGAAAGGCGATTTATAACAGTCAAATGGGCCTTCTCAACCTTATCATGTGAAACCGAAGACCACAGGGGAAGGAGCTGATGTCATGGAGGCTCTCTTGTTCATCTGCCCCCCAGCTTTCTGCTACCAGCAGACAAAGACAGCAGATCTGGGGGCTGGTGGGAGCACGGAGCGTTTTCATTCAGAAAGGTAAGGTACATGGACTTGCTTCCCCGTTCCTGTCCCGTGAGCATCTGGATCAGTACTGATTAAATTGGAGCCAAGAACTGAATCCATTGTGGGGCTGACAATAAACACACACAACTCCAAAAATACTTTTTGCATGGTCATGTAACCAAGGCCGCTGACTGCTTAAAACTGGAAACAGTGAGAAGTCAGGGATGAAAACCAGGATGGATTAATTTAGCTTTACAAATGTGCCCTCTGCAGAGCCAGAATTACTCAGTGCCTGGCAGCTCGCAGGTGCAGGCCTGGGTCGGCTCAAACTCCGTGGCTTGAGAGTGTCCTTTGCATTTGGTGTGGGACGTTCCAGGTGAGTGACAGGCTCCGCCTCAGCAGAAATGTCCAGATGCAAGTAGATCGTATATTATGAGGAAGTGGGCACGGCTTCACCACACCAGGAAAAATGGCCCGTGTTTTGGAGTGCCCCTGAGAAGTACCGTGCCCAGTTATATGCAGAGAACATCTCCTCATTTCTGGTGCATCCCAAGGCAGGGGTATTGAATCTATAAGATTATAGAGGAGCTGTTTAGTGTTCTGCAGAACCTGGGCTGGCTTTGTCTTGGGCCCATTTTCATTCTTAAAAGATGCTCAGGGTGGAAATGGATTTGTCGTCACAGGAGCCAGAAATGGCTTCTTTGAAACTGACTACTGCACTTTTCCTCTTCTAAGCATGTCAGTGATAGTACCTACAAATGGAGAGGCAGTGAGGAGCCCAGGGCCCCACCCAAGGCTTTAGTACCATCTCTGAGCTGGTAATTCCCGTATTTGTATCCTTGGCTCAGACCTCTTTTCTGCGTTTTCGTCCGTGTTCTCCGTGCCTCACGACCATCTCCAAGTTCACACATCCAAAGCCAACCCTTTATCTCTTCTCAACCCTCTTCCCGCTTCCATTTCAGCAAATGGCCCTTTCACCCACCCAGGGTTCCAGTCCCTCACCTCCCCCCATTCCACATGCAATTCCTGAGCCGCCCCCCCGCTTCAATTCCACCCCAAGTTTACATCCTCAGCACAGGGCACCTTCACCTTCCACCTGCACAACTGCAGACCTGTCAGCGCCCACCACTCACAGGGTCACTGCAGGAAGCTCCCAGCTGGGCTTCTTGCTTCCAGATCTTAAAAAAAAAAAAAGTCATTCCAAGGATGCCATTAGCCTATCCCAAGGCCTCAAGGCTTTCCACTGCACTAAAGAAGAAACACAAAACTTCTGACTTGGCCCCCAGGGTTTGGTATGATTTGGTCCCACACACCTCTCCAGAGTTACCTCGG
>NW_006286303.1:2666739-2668153 GCF_000327345.1 Myotis davidii | reverse complement strand
TCTCTTGAACACAAGCTTTTCTCCATCTCACAGCTTTGCTCTTCCTCCCCCATAAGAAAACACACAAACAACCCCCCCACTTCCTAACTCATCTTTCAGGTCTCAGCGCAAATGTCATTTCCTAGAGAGCCCCTTTCCCCATTTCCTCTGTAGTACTTGATCCAATTTGTAAAGCTATTATTTATTTACTTATTTGCTTAATGTATAATTCACCCTGCTATCCGCCAACAACCTTCCATGAAGGCAGGGATGATGTTCGAGGCCTGGTACATAACAGGTTCCAATTTTTTTTAAAAAAGTTGAATGAAGGGATGAGTAATGAAATGAGGAAAGTTTTTTCCTTTCAATTCACGTCTCTTAAGGAAGAATTTCTTAACCAGCATTGAGAGGTACTTGTCCTTATTCACAGTTTCCCCCTGTGCCCATGCAGAGAACCAGCAAATAACCATGGTCTTGGAGACACGAACCAGCCCCTTCCTGAGGTCCCACTCCCTACGGCTTCTGAAGGCAGCACCAGTGATGGGGGACCGGAGGGGTGGCTGGCGTGGACCCAGGACTAGTGTGTGTCTAGCTTTCCACATTAGATTTTGTAATTCATTCCCTGGGAAAACAATACATCAGAGTGGACGCTGCACTGTTATAAAAATGTTTGTGAGCTAGCTTTGGGAAACCAAATACCATTTCGATTTAGAACATTAGTTTATGGGGGAAAATGTGTTCCAGATTCAAACAACCAATATTACCCGCCCAAAACCTCTTAGAACAAAAACTCTTTCTAATTAGGAGTTGCCTGTTTCGGGTTTCATATGAAATTTCAAATATATGATGACTCATCACCAGCCACACCCTCCCTGACCTGTCATCTTAATCTGGGTCCTGGTGAGGACAAATTGGGCATGCCTACAAGATAATTTATTCACCCGGGGGCTGCATTTATTTGCGTTGAGGCAGAGCCAGGAAATGTTTATTTTTCTGTCCATATTTCGGAAGCCACTCCTGATGCATTCCCCAGGAGAGAGCAACATGGAACCGGCTTCCAGCCTCCTCCTAGGGCCCCTCCCAACAGGAGGTGTAAGGACCCATCTGATTGGTGAGACAGAGAGAGCATGGCCTTCCTTGGGCCCCCTTTTCAAGGGACTGGGCTGCTGCATTGAAGAGCAAGAGCCTCTTGGCCCGGCCAGTGTGGCTTAGGGGTTGAGTATCCACCTATATACCAGGAGGTCATGGTTCAATTCCTGGTCAGGGCACTTGCTGAGTTGTGCGCTCAATCCCCAGTAGGGGGCGTGCAAGAGGCAGCTGATCAATGATTCTCATCGTTGATGTTTCTATCTCTCTCTCTCCCTCTCCCTTCCTCTCTGAAATCAATAAAAAAAATATTTTTTTAAAAAAAGAAAAAGAAAAGCAAGGCCTCTTT
>NW_006286303.1:2659331-2666591 GCF_000327345.1 Myotis davidii | reverse complement strand
TCTTTCCCTCTGCTCTTGGATTTTGTGTGCCCAGACGAGTTGGCAGGAGGGCGTGCCTGTGCAGCCTCTGTTCCCTGTTCGAGGCAGCCCCCGCAGGGACAGCAGGCCAGCTAAGCAGGTCTCTGCTCCTCGCTCTTTTCTCCCCTCCCCCTGGTTGGAGGACTCACTGTGGATCTCCTGGCTCAGAGAAGGCAGCAGCTCCTTAAAGTGGATGCTATATTAAGATTTTTAAAAAATCTTTATTTTTTTCTTCAACTAGAAGGACACACCTCCCCCTTAACTTCAGTAATTTGTGTTATATTTTAATTGCTTTTTTCATAAACAGCTTTCTTATACCTGTGTGTAAATGCATGTAAAAATAACTTTCACAAAGGAATTAGAAAGTGTGTCAATTAGGTATTTTGTCTCCAGAACCAGCGTTACGATGAAAAATTTCTATAGCCTAGATTTTTCAACAAAACCTAGGTAAACTCCCTGTGGAATTTCATATTAAATGATTTTACCCTTGAGTCAACCCAATCAAATGCTCAGCATGCATTCTATCTCCATATCTAGGATTTCTGGTCTACGCTTCTGTCATCCATACACCAGTTCTGCAATGCGTTGCTCACAAATAAATGTCCCATCATGAATACCCTAACATGCCTAGAAGGATGGCATTTGCTCAAAACCACAGTGAGTCTTGGATCTGGGCACACACGTCAGATATCCAGCCCTCAACCTGCACCCTATACATTTCAAATTACCGGGCAGTGGCTGCCGTTCCTCCTACTGCTGTCGGGAAAGCTCAGCTGGCAAAGTCTAATGCTGCTATGTTTTTTAAAAATATATTCCTACCCCTAAGATGCCCCAGACTACCATATGAAAGGGGAGTTTGGGGGCAGAGGTTGCTCCAAAAGCCATAAGGACAAATAAAATGAATTGTTACATCAAGAAAATCCCATTTTACTTATAATATCTCTACATTTTTAATCCAAGTAGGAAGAACACAGATCAAAAATCTTCTGCTAGGTCACAAGTATTGAAATTCTGAGCAGTGTGGGTATGCCCCGGGGTTAGGAAGATGTCATCTTTACAATTTCTTTATTTCATGTCTTTTAAAAAAATTAGTGCTGTTTCCCTTGGAGGTGAAACTGCCTCCTCCAGGGCTCTGTGACGTTCCCTGAGACTAAGTATTGTACATTTGGGGATAGTCATGGAGATGAGAACAAACTGTTATCTAATAGGCAAGGACTCTAGTATGCGCTAGGATTTTGTTTCCAGCCCTGAGGGTACTGTCAACACTTACTACGTAAATAAAAGAGCAATAATAAATGTGACTGGAAAGAACAATGTGAAGGACACTCCATATTTCTTACAATCCAGGAAAAAATTTATGGAGTTATCTCAGATTTAAAAAACAAACCCAAGATACTATGACACCTATTTTTATTTTTAGAGGACAAAATGCTTCAGATTCCTCCTTGTGAAAAGGCCTCGTTAATTGCACTGATTAATTGACTGGGTCAGTTGATTTTTAAAACCGCATCACAGTGAAAAAGCAACTGGAAAATATAGAAGTATTTTGTGTTTAAATGTGGAGTTCTCTAAACTGGTTCAGACAGCTGAGCCCCATTTTGTGTTTGTTTTTTCAAACAGATTCTTAGTGTTCTAAACCAGATCCAGCTGTGCTAATTGTATCTCAGTGACTGGTTGGATGTTGTCTCTTCTGGGAATTCTCATGTGAAACGCAGATGCTGAAGTCTCATTGTCGTTGCTGATTGCTGTGGCCTCGATGCTGTACTGGTCCGAAACCCTTCACCTCCACACATCGAACCTTGCTGAGGTTCTGGGGCGTGTTGTACAGTTGCTAGACCTTAAGTGTCCAGAGCCATCGTGCAGGTGACCTCTAAGGACTCTCAAATGGGTGCCTCTTTCCCCGCCCAATTGCTCAAGCATAATGCACATACAAATGCTTTGAGATATCAAGAGAAGTTACGTTTTGCTTTAAAAATTGAAAAAGTAAGACACTCAGTGAAAAAATTCAAGTGTGAAGAAAAAAGGGTCTCAAGTAAAAAATAAAAGCGTGCCTGCCCCTTAGTGCCCAACATCAATCATACATGCGTGCACACACACACACACACACACTTAGACATGCACACATATACACCCTGGTCCTAGCCTCTAGGGATAATCTTTTCTTTCTTTCTTTCTTTCTTTCTTTCTTTCTTTCTCTTTCTTTCTTTCTTTCTTTCTTTCTATCTATCTATCTATCTATCTATCTATCTATCTATCTATCTATCTATCTATGTGTGTGTGTATATATACCCACATACACAGAGGTGACAGATTATTTGCATCTTGCATTCATTATCTAATGTTGCAGAGCAAATCACTCTAAAACTGAGTGGCTTAAAACAACACTAATCATTTACTGTCTGTCCCAGTTTCTCTGGACCAGGAATCATGGAGTAGCTGACTGGGTAGTTCTGGGACTGGGGTGGGGGCGTGGTTAGGGCCTTCTTGAGGTTGCAGTCAGATGTTGGCTGGGCCTGCAGTCATTTGAAGATTTGACCAGGGCTGGAGGATTCACCTCCACGGTGGCTCACTCCCACTGCTGACTATTGGTGCCAACTGTTGGCAGGAGGCCTCAGTTCCTCTCCATCAGAGCCCCTCCCTGGGCTCTTGAATTTCCTCATGGGATGGCACCAGACTTCCCCATAGAGGGTGGTCCAAGGGAGCAAGGTGGGAGTCACACACCATCACTGCTGCCACCCTCTGTTGGTCACACAGGGTTCAGCGCGGGAGAGACTATGCAAAGGCATGCACCCCAGGGAGCGAGGAGGATGGGGGCATTTTGGATGACAGCAACCTCTATGACCCGGTGGAATCTATATTCCACTCCTAGATTCTGCTCTAGCCTTGCAACTTGTGTTCAATAATAGAAAGGAGCAGAAATGACATGGTGGGATCCTAAGCCAGGGCTGTAGGACTAGCCTTTCTGCTGTCACCCTCTCGGAACGCTGCTGGACAAGGCCTCTTGAGGCTAGGAGACGAGGTAAAAGGAGAGGCCAGGCGGAGAGACCTGTCCCCTTTTTAGGCCCCAAATATATGAGTGACCCCAGACAGCGGTGCATACAGCGAGACAGGAGCCCAACCCAAATGGCCAACCCACAAAATCATGAATAAATAATGATTGTTGTTTGAAGGCACTTAAGTTTTTGGAGTGGCATGCTATGCAGCAATATGAAACTGATACAATATGATAAGCAATGGTCCATATTTTGTTTTTAAAATCAAATTTAAAATGAGTGAAAATACATTTTGGACATCTTTTCATGTCAGTATCTACAGGTCTTCTATGTGTTTTAAAAATGTTCCAATATGGAAATTTCATGATATAAAAAGGGCATAATTACTTAATATATGTACTATGAATGGACACAAGGTGTTAACAATTTTTTTGCTAATACAAGCAATGTTTTATAAGCTTTACTCTAGCACACTCACAGAATTGGCATTGCTGGGTTAAGGGAATTTTGCATTTAAAAATTTGATGTCTCAAATTGCACTTCAGAATGGTTGTGCCAATTTCCATCCCACTAAACTTATCAAGTTTTAAAGGGAAATCTTCATAGCTGCTTCTGCCCTCTTCCTACATTTGCCCGAGGATTGGAAAACAGAGCTGAGAGGAGGCTCGGACTGAGGGAACTTTCTCTTAGGCTGCAGTGAGGAGCGTGATGTAAAGACATCAAGAGTGAGGATGTGAGAGAGGAGCAGATGGGATCTTGGAGGAGGCTGGCTCCTCCCATAGGACCCAGAAACACCTTTTCTCTGAGAGCTCTTTTGGAAAAAAGTTTAATAGACAAGGCTGCCAACTAAGAGCTTTTTAAAAAATCATGACAATAATAAGCATTAAGTCTGAAGTATAAAAGATAACAATAGTGATTATGGTCCTATAAAAACTTAACATTAAGGCAACTTAAATCTAACCTGTCAGTCATTTTTCTTAGCTAGAGCATGTGGATGAGCCCCAGGAGACCTCGTGTGATTCTAAATGTGCAAACAATAATGATGTTTAACACTCACCATGTGGCATTACATATACTGTTGCATTCAATTCTCACCGTGGAGGAAGAAACTAAGGCATGGAGTAACTTGCTCAAATGTACAGTGTTATGTAATAAGTAGGGGGCCAGCATCCTAATAGTTTGCTCTCTGATCACATCAACTTCTGTATGACAGGCCTGTTGGCTGCCTAGTCCCACTGTTCTTCCCTCCCGGAAGAGGCTGGGGATGCATTCCCTTCCCAGAGGCCTTTGCACCTAGAACATGACCAGTGGGACCTTTGGAGAAGTTAGCTGGGGGAGAGGTGGAAAGAACCTCTATCCTTAATGATGTGCCAATCTGCTGATCCGACCCTGGCCTTGCCTGCTCACTTCTCAAATTCTGTTTTTTGTGGGACTATGAATTTCCTTTTTGTTTAAGACCACTTTTTTGTTTGCTTCTTTGTTTGTTAATCCTCATGGGAGGATATTTTTTCCATTGATTTTAGAGAGAGAGAGAGGTTGGGGGAGAGATGCACAGAAACATCTCTTGTTGGTTGCCTCCCACATGCAGCCCAGTCCCGGTTGAGGTATGTGCCCTTGACCAGAATTGAACCCACAACCCTTCATTCTGCCCACCTGATGCTAGGGTAAGACCACTTTTAATGGAGGTGTTCATGTAGCTGAAAGCAACCTAAAACATTCCTATTGTTATGCTGACTCCCAGAACATTTAAGTAATTGTAACCTGGGTATTTTCAAATTGTATATTTAGACGAAACTAAGAAATCCTGAAAGAAGAATCCAAAGCACAAATTCTATATATAATAATCAGACTCCTGCTTGATGCTACTCTTTTAACCACAAAGACAGAAAGTTATTAATGACAAGTTTCTTCATTTTAAAATAACTTACTAAAAGAGAAGTAAAAGGAGAAAAAGATAATTCTTATTTTAAGTGAAGGGAATCCTAATTTAAAAATTTCTCTCCAACTTGACTGGTTGTGTAAATGCCTAGTACTAACTGTTGAAATAGGGAAGAATCCAAACTAGGAAGTGGTACTGTCCCCCAATATGCATCAGGAAACATATATTCTGCTCCGACCTTTTACCAAGACTAGTTTTCCAAATTTTATTTCTCACAGAAACAGTCATCTATTCCTCCTTCTTGGATATTCCCAGCAAGAACATAATTTAAAGGGGAGAAATACTGAAGGCAGTTTTGTGGAAAATAAATATGTATTTGCTTCAGATTAAACTGCCCTAAGTAGTAACCTCCCTGAGGCTAATTAGGATGGGCAAACCCCACACTATCGGGGTAGCCACAAACACCTGTGAGATGACGGTTGGGAGGTGGGGGTTTAGATTGGACAGTGGTGAAGGGAGAGGAGACCTGCTCTGAGTCCCACTACAGCCATATGGGCCATAGCTTATTTTATTAATTACCCTCTTCCTGGTTTCTCCTCGGGAGGGGAAACCATGGGAGATGTGGGGGGCTCTTCCTTGAACCAGAGTGGAGACAGGAGCCATGTGGTGTAAGGGATGAACGGTGGTGAACACAGAGGTTCATGTCATGGGTTCATTGTATCCCCTCAAATTCATATGTTGAAATCCTAATTCCCAGTATATCAGAATGTGGCTATATTTGGAGATAGGGCCTTTTAAAAGATAATCAAGTTAAAATCAGGTCACTATCCAAAGTGGGCCCTAATCTAATATGACTAGTGTCCTTATAAAAAGGGGAAATTCCTGCACAAACATGTACAGAGGAAAGATGATGTGAGAACATAGGAAGAAGGTGACCATCTAGAACAGGTCCTTCCTTCCAAGCCCTAAGAGAAAACCAACCCTGCTGACACCTTGATCTTGGACCTCTAGCCTCCAGAACAGGGAGAAAATTAAGCCACTCAGGCTGTGGTATTTGTTATAGCAGCCCTAGAAAACTAATACAGTGCTCCTCTCAGATCTCTCTCAAGAGAACTTGCTGTGAGGAGTGTCATTGGCTGACAGCCTCCTGCTGCCCCACCATCAGGTCCACTGAGTGCAGTGCGCATATGGGGGTGGGGAGGAGCTAGAGCTGGGCTATTTCTGTCCAATGGGCTGCCTTTGCTCAAGACTCCCCATTGGCCTCACAGAGACTTTCTCAAAAGCTGTGCTGCAGACTGAAGCTCTTCCTACCCAAGCCTCCTCCCATGCAGCTCTTCATTCACAGGATTTCCACTTCAATTGTGCTACCTACGGCCTTTCTTCTCCAACAACCTCCCCCTTTATTTTCCACAGGCAAGATAGATAGATATGCAGCAAGATAGATAGATAGATAGATAGATAGATAGATAGATAGATAGATAATAGATAATCTTTGTTCCACCATCAAAGTCTTTTTAATAGTAAATAAGTTTAAAAGTTTCCCAGCTAGTGGATATGAATTATTATAATTCATCACAAGCCAAATGCAAATGGAAGTTGACACATAGTTGAGAAAACATTTCAGATATCATTTGTTTGAGCTTAATAACTCCATGGATCTCCTTTAAACAACAACAACAACAACAAAAATGGGCAACTTGACCAAGAGAATGTAAAATGTTCTGGCAGATTGCTAGGCATTAGTGTTAAGTACTTGTAGGCAGCAGGATGAGTCAGCCAAACTTTACAGGGTAGAACATTTCAATTTCTATTTGACCATATTGATAAAGAGCAAACTCAGCCTCTCAGTAAATTTGACCCCCAACTAAGACCAAGAATTAGTCCGTGACCGCAAGGAAGGTCATTGGCAAAGCAAAGAACTCATATCTCTGTCCGCCCAGCGCTGAGGGTAAAGGAGGAGAATGAATGTTCCCAGCTGGGTGTTGTGCTAATTTTAGAACTGCAGCACCCAGGACACAAGCCAACCAAATTCACACAAACTCCGAGGGTAAACAATGCCACACCAGCTGTTTTGGACCCAGCCAGACATATGGCAGGTGAAAGTGGTCAAGATTTCTTCCCAAACATTGTTTGTTATGCTTTACAACCTTTGTTCTTAGAGCAGAAAAATGAGATTGGCTAGAATTTTGGATCTATGTGTGTATTTGCTTTCTTCTTTCTTTTTAGGTCTCTCTATTAATTTTATCACATTAAAAAATCAAAGTACCCTCACCAAAGAAAAAGTTTTTACAACCCAGAAGTGGATAAAAGAACAAGTGAAGGTTCCTCTTCATTCTCCTTCTGTCCTGTGGCCCTCCTGTCCCACCTGTA
>NW_006286303.1:2655585-2659319 GCF_000327345.1 Myotis davidii | reverse complement strand
GGGGGGTTCTTTGCTTCCCCAAAATGACAATGAAAAATGGGGGGAAATCTCATTTTTTTTCTGTCTAAAAAAGCTCTTACTCATTATTTAAAGAAAATACAGAAAGTATAAAGAAGAAAATAAAAATCATCAAACCCTTTCACTCAAAGATCACAAGTAATAACATTTTTTGTGTGACTATAATTTCAGACTTTTTTCTGCAAGTATACACAAACATATAACTCCATTTCTAGGCCTGCAACATCTGGAAGGATATGAAGGCAAGACCCATTTCCATAAAGAATGCAATCATATGGGTCCAGAAGATGCTACAAGCATTGTCTTTCCCTTGGAATCCCATTTCAGGACTAACAGAGCCATTGCAGGTGGTCACTGGCCCAGAGCACCTTCCTGGCCAACCTTCTCTTTCCCCCTCCCCACACAATCCCTACAGTTTTTTTCTAGCCCCTGTTCAATCTACAAAGGCCTAGCTCTATTTTAGGGGTTCAGGGCCTTATCCTGCCTCATCCCAAAATAATTCTTTTTCTTGTGCAGGAGGGACCATGGGCCTCAGTGCTGTACCGAGAAATCAGCTGTGAGAGCCAACACCCACCTCAAGTTCACCTTGATGGCCAAACCCCTGTCCACCTAAGTGCCTCTGCTCCACACACTTGCCCCACTCTGTACTGGGAAGCTGGACAAAGAGGAGAGTGTGACTCCTTCTAGCACTTTGGGGATAGGAAGGGGTCTCAGTGAAACTTGAATGCCAGTTTACTATTGTATAGAAATGCAACTGATTTCTGGATTTTGTTTTGTATCCTGGTACTTTACTGAATTAATTTATCAGTTCTAGTAGTTTTTTGGTGGGATCTTTAGGGTTCTTTACATACAGTATCATGTCACCTGCAAATAATGACAGTTTTACTTCTTCCTTTCCAATTTGGATGCCTTTTATTTCTTCTTGTCTGATTGCTGTGGCTAGGACTTCCAGTACCATATTGAATAAGAGCAGTGAAAGTGGACATCCCTGTCTTATTCCTGATTTTAAGGGAAATGCTTGTAGATTTTGCCCATTGAGTATGAGGTTGGCTGTAGATTTGTCAAATATGGCCTTTATTATGTTGAGGTATGATCCCTCTATTCCCATTTTGCTGATTTTTTAAAAATCATGAATGGGTGCTGGATTTTATCAAATGCTTTTTCTGTACCTATCGATATGATCATGTGATTTGTATCTTTCAGTTGGTTTATGTGATGTATTATGTTTATTGATTTGCTAATATTGTACCAACCTTGCATCCCTGAAGTAACTCCCACTTGATCATGTTGTATGACCTTTTTAAATATTGCTGAATCCAGTTAGCTAATACTTTGTTGAATATTTTAGCATCTATTTCATGAGGATATTGGCCTTTAATTTTCTTTTTTTGTAGCGTTTTTATCTGGTTTTGGAAATAGGATAATGCTGGCCTAATAAAAGAACTTGGGAGTCTTCCCACCTCTTGAGCTTTTTGGAGTAATTTGAGAAGGATAGATGTTAGTTCTTCTTTGCATGTTTGGTAAAATTCACCTGTGAAGCCATCCAGTCCAGGACTTTTGTTTGTTGGGAATGTTTCTTATTATTACTTCAGTTTCACTAGCTGTAGTCTATCCATTCAGATTCTCTGGTTATTCCTGACTCAGTTTTGGAAGATTGTATCTTTCTAGGAATTTATCCTTTTTTTCAGATTTCCAATTTGTGGGCATGTAGTTGTTCATAATATTTTCTTACAATCTTTTGTATTTCTTTGGTGTCAGTTGTTACTTCTCTTTCATTTCTGATTTTATTTATTTGGGTCCTCTCTCTTTTTTTTATTGCTGAATCTAGTTAAAGATTTGTCAATCTTGTTTATCTTTTCAAAAAACCAGTTCTTTGGTTTCATTGATATTTTGTACTTTTGTTTGTTTGTTTGTTTAGCCTCTATGTCATTTGTTTCTAGTCTGATCTTTACTTTTTCTTCCTTTTACTCACGTTGGGCTTTGTTTTTTGTTCTTTTTCAAGTTCCTTTAAGTATAAAATTAGACTGTTTATTTGAGATTTTTCTTGTTTCTTGAGATAATCCTGTAAAGCTATGAATTTCCCTCTCCATACTGCTTTTGCTGTGTCCCATAGATTTTGGATTGTTGTGTTCTCATTTTCATTTGTTTCAAGATATCTTTTGATTTCTTCCTTAATCTAATTGTTAACCCATTTATTGTTTAGTAAAATATTATTTAGCCTCCATGTATTAGTGTGTTTTTCAGTTTTTTAAGGTTCTCCCATAGATAGAGTTTCCTTATTTTCTTATCCAATTTTGTTTTCTTTTCAGCAACCCTATGTCTTTTGATTGGAACATTTAAGTCATTTATATTAAAGTGATTATTATAAGTACGTATTTATTGCCATTTTATTCTTTTCACTATGTTCCCCCCCCCTTTTTTTTTTCTTGAAGAAGACCTCTAACATTTCTTGTAATACTGGTATGGTGGTAATAAACTTCTTCGGCTTTTTCTTGTTTAGAAAGCTCTTTATTTCTTCTTCAATTTTAATAAGCTTGCTGGGTAAAGTAGCCTTGGTTGTATGTCCTTGCTTTTCATCACTTTGAATATTTCATGACAATACTTTCTGGCCTGAAATTTTTCTGTTGAGAAATGAGCTGACAGTCCTATGGAAACTCCCTTGTACATCCTAACTGTCTTTCCCTTGCTGCTTTTAAGATTCGCTGTTTGTCTTTAACCTTTGCTATTTTATTTATTTGTGTGGGCCTCTCTGGATTCATCTTGTTTGGGACTCTCTCTGCTTCCTGGACTTATGTGTCTTTTTCCTTCACCTGGTTAGGGAAGTCTTCAGTCATTGTTTCTTCAAATAGGTTCTTACAGAGTAATCTTACTAAGTTCTTTGGGGATAATACAAATTACATAACTGACTGAACACTTGACCCTTGGTTCAGAGAAGGCTCTGAATGATCCCATATACTTTTTTTCATCTTTCTAATCAAAGTGTAAATCCTAAAGAGAATAGGAAATGGGAAAACTCAGCCGATTACTCTTCTAAACAGACTCTTGACCCTGGGGCAAGCTGTTCTTTCTTTGGACCTCAGTTTCCTCATTTGGAAAATCAGTGGTCATCTTGAAGGTGCTTCCCAGACCTCTAAGTCTTTTATTTCAATATTCTACAGAGCCTGCAACAGTATTGGAACAAAGACGGCACTCAATAAATACTTGTTGATTGAAATGGGGCCAAAGTAACAAGATGCTCTTTTCCGAAGCTGTTCCGTGAGTGCCAGAACAAAGTGTTCCCACGAAGGCGTGAAAGAGTAAAAGACGAATGCAAAGCTTTGGGGAGAACTTAAAGCAACAGTGGAGAGTCCTGCACAGCAGAACTTGGCTAAGTTACCACAGGGGAGAAACGACAGGAAATTGCACAATTTTGTAGGAACCAGATTAAAAATGCTAATGGAGGAGACATTCTGCTTTCAAGAGACACGAAGCAGGAGGCAAGAAGCAGTTGTTGCTCCCAGTGAAATAATACAGGAATAATGCTGGCTTTAAATGTCTTCTTCCTTTCAAAAGGTCTGCTCTTGTTGGAGATATTTAAAAATAGGACAAAGGGTTATCACTCCTACCAGCAGACTAATGTTTCCATTTTAGTTCTCTTCCTTGGCTCTACATTCTCCCTTAATTACCCTCACATGTCTAGCTGCATCACCCCCTCGCATGTTTTATCTCCTCCTCCC
>NW_006286303.1:2652224-2655468 GCF_000327345.1 Myotis davidii | reverse complement strand
CAGGGAGAAAGATGTCTTTTGGTATAATCATACATCCAAGTCTCCCATGGATGCCATAAAGAAGCCTTCCGCTGTAAGGATGCACCGTGCTCCTCCTAGACTGCACTGAGTGGGACCAATTCTCTGGAGAGGAAACCAATTCTCTGAAGGGGAACAAAAGGAAAGTGGAGAGAGAAGGGACCAAAGGGAGATACTGATATGGTTATACCAGACACTAGAGTATTTCCAACTGTGGCTGATACCGCTAGTCATTTCCTACTATCTCTTCTCCCCTTCCAAATAGAAATTTAAATCAGGTACATGGAAGTTCCACTAAGAAATCTATGTACCAGCCTGCTTTGCCATTAGATGTGGCTATAGGACTAGGATTTGGCCAATGGTGTTTGAGTGGAAGTGATGTGTGTAAATTTCCTGCTATGCCCTTTTTTTCTTCTCTGCTTTCTGGTTGAAATGTAAATATCATGGTGGGAACTACAACAGCTACATTGAGCCATGTTATAGACTAAATTATATCCACCCAAAACACATATGTTGAAGCCCTAGCCTCTAAAGGGACTGTATTTAGAGACAGGGCCTTTAAGGAGGTAATAAAGGTTAAATGGGGTCAAGGAGGGTGAAGTCCTAATCCCATAGGGCTGGTTCCCTTATAAGAAGAGCAAGAGACCTCAGGAGCATGCACACAGAGAAAGAAGTTTCTGTGAGGACACAGCAAGAAGGTGGTTATCTGCAAGTCAGGGAGAAAGGCCTCACCAGAAACCAACCCTGCTGGCACACTGATCCTGGGCTTCCAGCTTCTAGAACTGTGAGAAAATAAATTTCTGTTGTTTCAGCCACCCAGTCAGTGGTATTTTGTTATGGCAGCCTGAGCAGACTAAGACAGGCCATGAGGTAAAAATCACATGTTGAGGATGACCTGACAGTAAGATTTGAAGGAGCCTGGGTTCATGGTGGTTGTAAAGTTGCCATACCAGTCCTGGCTCACCCTCCTGAGCTTCTACATGAGAGAGCACAAACTTCTGTGAAATCACTGTTATTTGGGGTCTTTATTAAAGCATCAAAGCTTATACACAAATAAATACAGCAACCCTCCCAGGTAAAAAAGGATTGGTGATCAAAAGTGAAACATTCCTGTGTTGCATGTTTGTAATAAGTTATAATGTTTAACTGTATAATAATACTATATAAAAAAAGCCTAATATGCTAAGTATCTGGTTGTCCGGTCGTCTGTTCAACCAATCAAAGCACAATATGCTAATGATATGCCAAGGCTGTTCAACCACTTTATGACGTGCACTGACCACCAGGGGGCAGAGAGCCAACCAGTTGACCAGTCCCTATGATGAGCACTGACCACCAGGGGGCAGACGCTCCTGCTGATAGGTTAGCTTGCTGCTGGGGTCTGGCCAATCAGGACTGAGTGAGATGGGCCAGACACGCCCTGGAGCCCTCCTGTGGTCCCTCCCGGTTGGCCAACCTCCTGCATCTCTCCCTGGCCCCAATCATGCACTGGTGGGGTCCCTCAGCCTGGCCTGTGCCCTCTCACAATCTGGGCTGAGAGACCCCCACATCCCCCCAGAGCATGAATTTCATGCACTGGGCCTCTAGTATAGTTAATAATTTATCCATAGGAAATAAAATCATTTTCAAACATATCTTTTTTTGATTTGCAACTTTTGTAAGATTCCTAACTGTATTTTGGTTGAAAACAATTATTTGAACCAAGGTGATTTCCACTAAATATATGCTCTCCAAATGGCTGTCCCTAAAGGAATGGTCTGGTACTTCTCTGTAGCTACCCTGATCCACCATTTTTCATTAGATGTAAAGGGATGGCACTGGGGATTCAGAATGTCTCCCTGAAAAAGGACATTCTGATTTGATATTTCTGATTTGTAGGCTCATGAAATTTAAAAAACTGAGCAGAGAGATGAAAATTAAGATCTACAACTGTTATCATCAGAAATATCGGGGAAAATTTATTATTACAGGAAGGATTTTGTGATGAGCTAAAACTCATTCTACTGGTTGTTCATCATTGTTAAAGAACTCAGAGTTTAAGTCAGTTCATCTCTTCACTTAGGCTGTGTGGACACAGACTCAAAAATTATTCCTTAAAATTTCTTAAAAGCAACAAAGTTAATATTCTTGAAATGATTTTGCAAAGTAGATGGAAGGGATATGTTGAGATAATTTGTTTGGGGTTATGGAAACTTCTCCTATATCATGATTCTGAAGAATGGCTTGGCGGCCTGTGAAATATTTATACAGTGCATGTGTGTGTATATACAATACATTTACAGACTCCATATACGATTTGTCTTCCACCTCTCAAAAGGGCTCTTCAGAATTGAAGCTACCTCTGCATTTGCTTATTTCCTGTGACATTTTCTGTTTCTTTGCACCTGGCCTCATTTCTTTCCTCTCAGTTTATAATAACCATCCCACCGCTAAGGATATATGGACGAGCACACCACCCCCCTCCATGGTTAATACTGCTCTCAAAATGGATGGTGATGTCTTTGCTGAGTATTTTAAGGATTTACAAAATCAAGTTTAAAGGTTTAGTTTGGCAGTTCCGTAGTGTGGGAACCTGACCTGTGATTCAAAGGCCATCTCCTATCCTTCCATCTCAGAGAAGTTCCTTTTCTTCTGCTTTTATTAAACCTATAGTTATTGAGCACCTCTTATATGTGCCAGATGTTGTATTAGTTTCTTTTCCAGACACTGGCTCACTGACTATTCAGGGAGCAGACTCTGTTGATACTGCCTATCCAATATCACACACTCCTTCTTTCCTTACTAACAGAATATGGATTTTGCTTAAGAGGAAGTGGACCCAGATAAATACTTGCTTTCCCACCTTCCCTTGCTGCTAGAGGTGACCAGCTGGCCGATGAACATAAGTAGAAGTATACCGAGGCAGAGGGGTGGTCTGGAACTGCATTTGCTTCCTGCTAAGGGTCACAGAGATAGCTAGCAGTACCCCACCTTCTTCCTCCTGAAACCAGGTGTGATTGCTGGGGCCATGGCAACTGTCTTGCAGTGGTGAAGATGTCAGCCCGAACATCATGGAGCTGCTGCACCTAAGTCAACAACTGTCAGCCCCCAGATTTCATGTCATATAAACAAATAATATATATGCCTCCTTGTTGAAGCCACTGTAGTCAAGTTTTTAGCTATGTACAGTGATGTAATCCTAGTTGATACAACTTACAATGACACTGAAGTTGGTGTTAATTCTTTG
>NW_006286303.1:2651878-2652193 GCF_000327345.1 Myotis davidii | reverse complement strand
CCCCCCCCCCCCTCTCCGGCCCACACACACCACCTCTATTTCTTCCTGGAGTCTGTTGAGACTGCCCACTCATTGTATGATAAGCTCTGACTCTGTTCAGGGAAAACAGTGACAAGGCTTTGGTGTCATCATGGCCATCCCTTGTTATAGTACCTTAACCTTGACACACACACACACACACCCTAGAACAGTGATGGCGGACCTTTTGAGCTCGGCGTATCAGCATTTTGAAAAACCCTAACTTAACTCTGGTGCCGTGTCACAAATAGAAATTTTTTGATATTTGCAACCATAGTAAAACAAAGACATATTTTT
>NW_006286303.1:2646199-2650400 GCF_000327345.1 Myotis davidii | reverse complement strand
GTTGCTTTTCCAGACACTGGCTCACTGACTATTCAGGGAGCAGACTCTGTTGATACTGCCTATCCAATATCACACACTCCTTCTTTCCTTACTAACAGAATATGGATTTTGCTTAAGAGGAAGTGGACCCAGATAAATACTTGCTTTCCCACCTTCCCTTGCTGCTAGAGGTGACCAGCTGGCCGATGAACATAAGTAGAAGTATACCGAGGCAGAGGGGTGGTCTGGAACTGCATTTGCTTCCTGCTAAGGGTCACAGAGATAGCTAGCAGTACCCCACCTTCTTCCTCCTGAAACCAGGTGTGATTGCTGGGGCCATGGCAACTGTCTTGCAGTGGTGAAGATGTCAGCCCGAACATCATGGAGCTGCTGCACCTAAGTCAACAACTGTCAGCCCCCAGATTTCATGTCATATAAACAAATAATATATATGCCCATCACTGCCCTAGAAGATTGTGAGAAAATAAGAACATAGAGCTTGCCTGAAGAATATTCAGTAAAGTGTAGTGAGTTTCATAAGTGCCCTCACAGTCTTGCTGCTGGCTGCCTACACCAGTCATTCCCTTGCTCTCCCTTTCTGGCAGATAACTGATGTTTTCCAGTTTACAGGGAGGGCTGTTCGTGATTACAGCATGAAGGTACCCCTTCACACCACCCTGCCACCGGCCACAGGCATGATTTGTAACTGTTCAAAGGATCATCCTATTCCCACTCACCCTTGCCTGTGAATGTTCACTTCCCCATCTGTTCATGAAGTTTCCACTCATTTCTTCAACATATTAATCAAAGTTATAATTAAAAGCATCTCCGAGTTGGTTAAGCATCTCTGTTAAACTGATTTATCTCTGAACAATGGATCTTTTCATCCTTGATTTTTTGTGTCTTTCTTATCATTTTTTATTGAATTGTGTTAGGAACTGCAGTAAATGATATGCACTCTCAGAAGTGGGCACAGCCTTTCCTCTCTTGGGCTATTAGCAGGGGGAACTGAGTCGGTCTACTCAGTAGTTGGGTTTGGTTTGGGCTTTAGTGTTGCTGTCATTACCTTCAAGGCGCCACAGGCTTCACATTCCTCCAGTGGTAACACTGTCTTTACCTTTTACTTAGTGGGAGGCCTTGGGTGCTAGAATAATATCATCTGTGTTCCTGTTTCACCCTCTGACTTTAGCAGTCCCTGCCCGCAGGCACACGGAGGTTGCCTGACCCTGCTATTGCTCTCCCTGCAGTAGACTCTTAGTGCTTGTTGGTTACATGGTGTGAGGCTCCTGATTGGGCGGCAGGAGGGGAGATGTTTTTGTGGCCTGGGACTTTTGCTTTGTATGATAGAAAGGTTGCAGGAAGCATGCAGGGGTTTTACCCATTTTCCAGTGGCATCTACTCCTTTCCTACACACCGGCCACGGAGGGATGCTCGCTTGTCTCCTGCCTGGTCCTCAACCTTTAGGAGCACCTGTTAGAGGCCCGTGGAGAAGAGGTTGAGAATGACAAGCCCCCTGCTGTCCACAGCTCCCAGTTAGACCACACTGGTCCACCAGCCCACAGCAGGGCTTTGGGAATTTGCTAGAAATTTAGCTTGTTCCTTCTTGCTTCCATGGCAGCCACCTCTTCTCCCCGCGTCTCTCCAAAAGTGAAACCGTCTGTGTACCTTGTGAGAATCTTGTCACTTTTATGAGTTCCATGTCCTTGGTTTGCTTTGAGGCCTCAGCTCTCTGATGGGCTTCAGAAAAGTTATGATTTTACAGGTTATCCAGATTTTTCTCATTGTGAGTATGGGAGCAACATATTCCTTGTGCACTTCAGTGAGAAACAGAACTTGGGGAGGTCTTACGAGTTTTAAATATCAAATCTGTCCCAAGTCTGACCACCTCTCACCATCTTCACCACTTGCACTCTGGTCTCATCTATCACCATCTTTCGTTCATCTTATTACAAAAGCCTTCGAACCAGAATCTCTGCTTTGCCCTCGCTTTTCACACATGGGTCAGCCAGACTGATCCTTTTAAAACATAAATCAGATCTGGCACTTCTATGCTCAAAACTCTCCAGAGGTTCCCCACCTAAAATAGAAATCAAAGTCCTTTAAACACCCTTCAAGGCTTTCCATGATCTCTCCTCATTTCCTACCGACCTCTCCCTGGCTCACGCGGCCCCAGTCACTTTGACCCACTGGCTGTTGCTTGAACATGTCGGGCATGTTCTACCCTTAAGGCTTTGCAATGGCTGTTCCCTCTTCCTGAATAGCTCTTCTCTTCGGTATCTGCATGGTCATCCCTTGTCTCCTCCAATTCTGTGCTCAAATGACCACCCTGACAACTATCTGAATTGCTGCCCACTCCCTCCCCACAGTGCCATCCTGCTTACTCCGATCTTTTTTCTCTCTATCACACATATCACCTAACATACTGTGCAATTTACTTATTTATTAAGTCTTTTTGCTTATTTTCTACTTTGTTCTGCGGAATTGTAAACTTTAAAAGAAGAGGACTTTTACCCTAAGTGCCCAGAAGCACACCTGGAACATAGTAGGTGCTTGTATCAATATTTGTTGAATAAATGAATCGTGTTAGCATTCTTTGTGGACTGGGTTGTTAAAGCTGGTCTGTGTATCCCACTGGGACAGGGGTGAGTACATGTTGAGTCTACATATCATATGTTCCATGACACAATCCAGTATGCAAACATTTAAAATGCATATGCACCAGAGCATGCACGCATGCATTTTGCAAGCGCACATCCACGCAAAAATACATATTGAACACATTAGAACAGATGGTGGTGTGGAAGGGAGATAAAAGGAAAGAAGTGAGGAAGAAAGAAAAATGGGAAGGCAGGAAAGGAAGAAAAGGGACTTTCCAAGGACAAATTATACTAATGCATTGTGAAACAGGGAACGTGAATTAATTCAACACTAGGCATGTGAGGTTTAAAAAAAGGCACCTCAGAACTTTTACTCACTCACAGCGCTCTTCTCCTCCATGAATCAGGATACAGGGCTTATTGTGATTTCATGCCTCAGGTGGGGGACCTGCAATTGTGCAAAAAAAATAAATAAATAAAAATAAAAATACAGGAGTGAAGAAGATACTACCCTGCAGTGGAAAAGAAAGAACCCTTACCATTCACAACAGCATGGATGGACCTGGAGAGCATTATGCAAGGCCAAATAAGCCAGTCAGAAAAAGATAAGTATCACATGATCTCATTCATTTGTGGAATATAATGAACAACATAAACTTATGTACAAAACTAGATCCAGAGACACAGAATCATAGAAAAGACCATCAAACCTCAGAGGGAAGGCAGGGGAGGAGGCGGGGGATAGGGGATAAGAGGTCAACTAAAGAGCTTGTATGCATATAAACAAAACCAATGGACACAGACAATGTGGGTGTGTGTGAAGACCGGGGCTGGGAGGTTGGGGGCAGGGGGAGAGGACAATGTGGAGGGAAAAGGGGACAAATGTAATACTTTCAAAGAATTAAAAATAAAAAAGACTGCAAAGATTTAAGCCTGTAGTGCTCTATGCCCCTTTAGTGGTGGGATGTGCCTGTCTGTAAATGACGCAGGTAGGATGCAGCTGTGTCAGCCAGCTCTGCAATTTGGCTTCAAGTTCTTTCCCCAAGGCGGATAGGTCTTCTGTCCTTTCCATTAACTGCTTCTCTCCCTCTTATATTGTCTATCAATAAAATGCTTTCAATCCAAGGATGAAATTCTCACTTAACATTCTTTTTGGTGCTTAAGAACAATGATGGGCTTTTTTTTTTAGAGTTTACATAGCTACCTACTACATAAAACAATAAATAGCTGAGCAAAACAAAGCCCCGAGTGAAGAGGCATTGAACGCAAAGGGCTCACTCCCAGGTGGCTCATCTATTCTGGAGTTTCTGGAACGGAGCTTCACATTTCTCTGAACAGGAGGCACGTAAGAATTTATTATGAAATCTCCTATGCTGACCTGCATGGGACAAACATTTTGTTTCTAATAATAAGAGGCAAGTTCTCACCTTGTCCAAACTCATTGGGTGTCAGTGTTCGACATTTTTTTAAATCTTTAAACTCTAAAAGAAAGCATCTACCACCTTCCACTATTAGGAAGTTCACCGGGGAAGAGGTGGTTAGAGAAGTGAGGCAAATCTCTGTTGTTTAGGAAATGACAGTGGGGCCTGGGCCTGGGCCTGGGGCTGGGGCAGGGGCTGGGGCAG
>NW_006286303.1:2645327-2646176 GCF_000327345.1 Myotis davidii | reverse complement strand
GATGGGGATGGGGCTGGGGCTGGGCCTGGAGCTAGGGCTGCATAACCTGAGTGTCAGCTTGATTCAAGGCTTGTCTGAGGTTTGGGAGATGGGTCTGTGCTCTGAAAAAGAAACTACCCAAAAGGTCTTTGCAAGGGATGCTGGCAAAAGGAAATGCAGCTCAATTAAAGGGATTGGGTTGAGCCCTGGTAGGGCGGCTTAGTTAGTTGGAGCATTGTCCCATACACCAAACGGTTGTGGGTTCGATCCCAGTCAGGGTGTGTGTAAGAGGCAACTGATCGATGTTTCTCTCTCACATCAATGTCTCTCTCCTCCCTCCCTGCCCACACCCCTTTCTCTGTCTAAAAAAACCCCCACAAAAAACAATAAGTATATCTTTGGGTTAGATTTTAAAAAAGAGAGAGAGCAATTGGGTTGAAAGTTCTCCAGCATTTCCTCTCCCTCCCATGCTGCTTACAAAGCAAGTCTTCCCCAGGTTTTTAGGATAAATGGGCCAGAAACATATGGGTTATATTTTCTCAGAAACTCAGACATCTTTCACAATGAAGTGGAAAACTGCTCTGAAATACACACCAGAGGTTACCCTAGGTCCTTGAACCTTCCAAACATACTGTGAGCTATTTTGCTGATTTAAAAAACTAAGTTAACTTATTTGCATGAACAGGTTCTTAGCGCTAATCTATACTAATAATAGAGGAATATGCAAATTGTCCAGGATGCCATCACAGTAACAGTAAGGACTGCAACAGGCTGTGTGGGGTGACCAGGCTGGCAGGGGGGTTAGTGAGGGATGACCAAATGACTGAACAGCAGGCTGCGTGGGGCAACCAGGTGGCGGGGGGGGGGGGG
>NW_006286303.1:2643481-2644843 GCF_000327345.1 Myotis davidii | reverse complement strand
GTGTCCTCCCCACCCCTGCCATGCACGAACTTTGTGCACTGGGCCTCTAGTAATAAATAATAATAAATGGCAGGTGTTAATCCTCCCAGGCAAATTTCCTGGGCTTAGCAGGACTGACCAAGGCCCGGGCACCTGCAGCCCAGGGAGAATTTCTAGGAACTGTAGGTTATTATTGGCAGCCTGTTCTTTCTGCTCTCATGACATCTTCTCCCTCTCCCTTGTTCTCCAGTGTGATATGTGCAGCTCACGATGGAGGGAGAATTCCTAAAGAGAAAGGAGGTGAGAGGCCATTCCTCCATTCAAAACTGCATTCAGTTATTCACCCCAAAAATATGTATTGAACACTTAACATTGTGCCAGGCACTTTTCTGAGTGCTGGCCATTTCATCTTCTGTGTGATGTGGACTGTATCAGTTTGCTATGGCTGCTGTAACAAAGCACCACAGACCTGGGGCTTAAATGACAGAAGGACACTGTCTCAGAGTTCTGGAGGCTAAAAGTCTAAGATCAAGGTGTCAGCAGGGTTGGCTCCTTCAGAGGGCTGTGAGAGAGCATCTGCTCCCTGCTTCTCACATAGTTTCTGAAGGTTTTCTGGTGACCCTTGGTGTTCCTTGGCTTATCAACATCGCCCTGATCTCTGCCTTCATCTTCACATGACATTCCCTGTGTGCATGCGTGTCTCTAAGTTTCCCCTCTCTATAAGAACACCAGTTGTCTTGGATTAGGGTCCACTCCGATGGCCTCATTTTAATTTAGTAACCTTTATAAAGACCTGATGTCCAAGTAAGGTCACATTCTGAGGTACTGGTGGTTAGGAAACAATTTAACCCATGACATGGATGGAACAATAGCAGACTAGCTGCTGTATCCCTTTAATCCATCCCTTTTAGCTACAGAGCCCCTTGCACAACTCTGCTCTCCTAATGCTGGGTTCCAAGAATCCCCAGTAATTCTCCAGGAAGTAGAAAATCTACCTAGGAGGCACATTTGGACCCAGGGAATCCCTTTAGTAGTTTCTTGAAAAAAACGTGATAAAGAACTTACACCCCAATTTGATTCACAAAACATGGAGTCTCCATTCTCCCTCTAAGACCAGAGATGGAAGCACATAATTGGACAGCAGTATTGCCTCAATGCCCTAGGCCAGTGATGGTGAACCTTTTGAGCTCGGCGTGTCAGCATTTTGAAAAACTCTAACTTAACTCTGGTGCCATGTCACATATAGAAATTTTTTGATATTTGCAACCATAGTAAAACAAAGACTTATTTTTTTGATATTTATTTTATATATTTAAATGCCATTTAACAAAGAAAAATCAACCAAAAAAATGAGTTTGCGTGTCATAGGTTCGCCATCACTGT
>NW_006286303.1:2621602-2643279 GCF_000327345.1 Myotis davidii | reverse complement strand
GTCCTCTGGCTTCTCCACTGGCTGCTCTGGGGTGAAGCTGAGACAGGAATGCTGGCACTGTGACCCAGAGTGCTTGTAGGCAGGCTCCCTGAACCTGGCCCGGTGTTTCCTACAGTCCCATCCTGCTTCCTATCATGCCTTCCTCCCGTCACACTATGCATACAATTGCTAGAACCGTCTCTGAAGAGTACAGCCCCAATCCTAACACTTTTCCTGCTTATACGCCTGCAATCTCTTGCCTAAAAGACACACTAGAAATCCCTCACCTGATATACGGAGGGCCCAGGACAAACATGTCAGCCATGTTTCTGAGGGTTCCCTTATGTGCACTACTGAGCTCTGCAGGCAAATGTGGCTAGCAGCTCTCTCCTCTGAAAAGGCCCGTCTCTTCGCCTGACCCAGACTGATGCGCATAACTGGAATGCCCCCTTCTCTTCAGAACAGTCCAAGTTCTTCTTTCCTGCACTTTTCCTTGTTCTTCTAACAGATGTGCTTTTTTTGTGCCAGAGGCTGCTGCCGCCTATCAATATCCACCCACCTCCTTTCTCCTGTTAGAAATAGAACCTCCGAGTTTCAGCTGGGCGCCTCGCTCCCTGGAAGAAGGCTCCCCTCATGACTTGGTGTGGTCATGGGACTGGTTCTGGTCAGGGGTCTGTGAGCAGGAGCAGAGTTTGCAATGACGGTCACAGCTAAGAGCACCCAAGTATTCCCTCTCCTCCTCTCTCTTCCTGCTGCGTGAGATGGTGGGGACATGGTAGGGAGTGACATGATGTGCAACCATGCAGATAAAGGCAACACTACATGAGTTAGAAGCAGTCCCCACACTGTGGGGCGGTCACATCAGCCCCGGACTGCCTATGCTCAGACCATCATGTGAGAGAGAAACATCTGCATCTCGGTTAAACCACTGCCTGGCTTTGGCCATCCTTGTTGCCTTTGTTCCAGAAGCCCACCTGTGTCCTTAGGAAAGCAGGCCTTCTCCTCTGAGCACCTGCAGCCCTTTGTGTTTCTTCTCTAAGGCACTTCTTCAATGTGCCACAGAGCAGAGGACACATGGAGTTTATGTTCAGCCCTGGTTTTGATCCCAGCCCCACCACTTATCAGCTGGGTGACCTATTTAGCCTCTCTGAGCTTCAGTGTCCTTACCCATAAACACTAGAGACGGTGATACACAGAGTAATTCCCCACTATTCTGAGCTGCCTCTCTGGGACGGCTTTCATTAGGCTATGGAGACCTCGTGAGTCACTCCTCCACTACGGGAAAATGCCAACCACAGACACCAAAGTGTTCACATCTGCTCCTCAGACCCTCTCCCACGAAGAAAGGTGGAAACGCTGACACATTCTCCAGCTCTGCCTTTGTTATAGTCTCCCTTTGCACACCATCACCCCTCTCTTGATACATGCAAGACTATGATTCACCCTTCCTCTCCCAACCCCACGCATAAAGAAGCTATCATAACTGCAAGTTCCCAGCTCATTCTTTATGCTCCCATGGATGCTTAGAGCTGCAAAGCTCTTAGGGCCGTGTGGCCAATCTTCCCTATCAGATCAGTGGGGTCCTCCGCACGCCTCCCCAGCCTGCCTCGCCAGCGGTCATCTTGCCTCTGCTGAGTGGTCTCCACCTTGTCCCATGGCAGCGGGCTCTGCTTTTCAACAGCACAAGCATGGTAAAGTTCTTTGTGGATTTTTTATTCTGTCCCATTTCTGGAAGGCAGATCACTTAGGCATGTTAATTCCTAGCACAGAAAGGAATAATCCAGGGGCTGTGCCCTGCCAAAAGCTCATCTAATTCCTTATATACACCCTCTACAGTGTCAGTTTTGGGGGAGCTTAGCTACAACCCTTTCTCTAGTATCTCACATGTGGCTAGTGGTTTCTGATGTTTTTGCTCAAGCACCTCTGCCAGTAAATAACTTTTGAGCATGCATCTCCCACCACACACATATTTATTATGTAACTAGAGGCTCAGTGCACGACATTCGTGCACTTGGGGAGGTGGTCCCTCAACCTGGCCTGCGCCCTTTCGCAGTCCAGGACCCCTTGGGGGATGTCTGTCTGCCTACCAGCTTACGCCTGTTCCCACCGCGGGGAGCGGGCCTAAGCCAACAGGTGGACATCCCCTGAAGGGTCCTTAGCGCTGCTGCAGAGGTGAGAGAGGCTCCCACCACTGCCGCTGCACTCCCGAGTTGTAAGCCCAGCTTCTGGCTGAGCAGCACTTCCCCCTGCGGAGTGCACTGGCCACCAGGGGCCAGCTCCTGTGTTGAGCGTCTGCCTCCTGTGGTCAGTGCTCATCATAGCAACCCATCATTCCACCGTTTGGTCGATTTGCATATTAGACTTTTATTGTAGAGGATAAGATATGTATTACTGCGCTAACATGTTATAAAATTAATAAGACATATATCAAGATAAATATTAGAGAAGATAAGAAAGATGTAAGTGGAAGTTCAAGTATTTCCTACCCACATGCCCAAGGACCATCCTGCACATTCCGCACATGCCTCTCCAGAAACCCCTGGACCACACCCAGTGGGTTTCCTCACCAGTGTGCAGCTCTGTGGAAGGCAGGGATTCCGTCTTGTGTTCCCTGCTGTATCTCAGTGTTTAGAGCAGCATCAGGCACACAGAACACACTCAGTAAATGTTTGTTGAATCGGGGAGTGATTCCCAAACCTTTATTTATAGCAGTGATGGCGAACCTTTTGAGCTCGGCGTGTCAGCATTTTGAAAAACCTTAACTCTGGTGCTGTGTCACATATAGAAATTTTTTGATATTTGCAACCATAGTAAAACAAAGACTTATATTTTTGATATTTATTTTATATATTTAAATGCCATTTAACAAAGAAAAATCAACCAAAAAAATGAGTTTGCGTGTCACCTCTGACATGTGTGTCATAGGTTCGCCATCACTGAGTTTTAGCATAGAATCCTAATTTCCTACTGTCTACAGGACAGCTTCCCCTGGATTCCTGAGATATTCAAACCTAACATGTACCAAGCTGCAGTCTCTCCCTACCCACAATGCTCCCCTCCACCAAAGCATCATCATTTGTGTGTGTGTTTTTTTCTCTGCCACCTTTACACCTGCTCCCTCTTGGCTAAACCGGCTAGAGTGAAACTGAATGATCTCACTTTAAATTAAGGGCCATATTATTTAGTCATCAGAAAGAAGAAACCCTGTCACTTGCAAGAATATGGATGGATCTTGAGGGCATTATGCTAAGTGAAAAAAGTCAGACAAGGACAAATACTATATGATCTCACTTATATGTGGAATCCAAAAAAGCCAAACTCATAGAAACAGAGTAGAGCTCTGAAGAGCTGGAGGCAGCAAGAATACGGAAACTTGTGACTATCTTCTGGCTCCTAATGCTGCGCGCTCAGCGATTTGTGGAAGATGGTCACAAATGACAAAAGAATGGAAAATGACAGGGATATGTGAATGTGAAATAGCAACATCTTATTTTAAGGAAACCAGAATGTATCTATTTTAAGCTGCCCTTCACCATAGCTGCTTTGTTGTATTATCCACTTAATTTATTGGTGATGCTGACAATAAATGTTTTTGGAAGCAACTTGGAGCTGCCAGTTTTCAAGTCACATAATTAAATCTTTCAGTAAAAAAAGAAAGAAATAGAGAGTAGAATGATGGCTGCAGTGCTGGGGATCTGGTGGCCTAGGGAGAGGTCAGTCAAGGGTACAGTCTTCATTTATAAGATGAGTAAGTTCTGGCAATCTAATGTACGGCATGGTGATCACAGTTAACAATACTGTATTATATACTTGCAAGTTCCTAAGCAAGTAGATCTTAGATCCTCACAGCACAGAAAAGAAATGGTAATTAGGTGACATGATGAAAGTGTTAACTAATGCCACTGTGGTCAACATTTCATAATATACAAGGGTATCAAACCAATACATTGTACACCTTAGACTTACACAGTGTGATAGGTCAGTAATATCTCAATCAAGCTGGGGAGGGGGAGTTAAAGACTGTATATTTTAGGTGAGCACTCATCGTTGCCTAACAATCCTACTTCATCTGTTATCCAACTTGCTCACCTGATCTTGTGGCTACTTTTCATATTTTCTCCCCCACGTCTCAAAATTCCAGCATCCATTGTAATTGCTCACTCTTGGCTGCATATTTTCCCAAGAAGGAAAAACAATGGGAGGGGACTCCTCCTGGTAGGACCAAGCACCTGAGCCCCTACGCACCCTTCTCTTGCAGCAGGTGGGAAAGTACCTGTTTCTAAACCAAACCTTCCACTGTGTACTGTGTCCCATCCTCTTGCCGAGTCGAGGGTTTAACTCCTACAATCCACCCCTCTTTCTCCTGTATCATTAGTTTTCCCTTCTTTTACTGGATAATTTTTATGTGCACATAAACATGCAGTAAAAAACAAAATGAAAAAAAAATCCTCGTGACTGCTTGTCCCTGTTTGGTTCTCAGATCATCTCTCTGTATTCTTTTAAAGCAAAGATTTTGAAAGAGTCCTCTATAGTCATTATTTTCCCTTCCTCACCTCCCAGTCTCCCTGTGTTTTGACTTTGCCAAATAGTTCTTGTGAAGGTTGCCAAAATCTTTATCTTGGTAACCTTGTGATCTCCGTCTTGCCAGGTGCCGTGGTCAGTTTTCAGGTCTCATTTCAGTAGACCTCTCAGCAGCATTTGGAACAGAAGGTCACTGTTTCCTTCGTGAAACAATTTCTTCACTTGGCATTTGGGACACCGTCTTCTCGAATTTGTCTCACTGGCATCTCCTTCACCTCAGGGCTGCTCCTCATCCACTCAACCACTATTATCTTCAGTAGCAAGACTCAGTCCTGGGCCACCTTCTCTGTCCTGTCTATGTTCAGCTCCATGGTGAGCCCATTCAATCTCATGTCATCAAACACCTTCAAATTTCTATCCCAGCCCAAACCTTCCAGACCCGTGGGTCCAGCTGTCTTCTCCTATTTCCTCGAGGATGCTAAACAGACTTTCCAAGTGAAACATGTCTGAAACAAAAACACTTGATTTCCTCCTCCATCCCCTTAAAACCTACTCTGAGCCAGGACTTCCCACCCTCAGTAAAGAGCAGCAACATTTGTCTCCTTTCTCAGGTAAAGCACCCAGGAGCAATTCTTGGCTCCTGTTTTCCCCACCTTCACTCCCTCAGCAAGTCCTGATCGATAAAAAGACTATTTTCTTCACAAATGTCCACCGCTACAACCCAAGTCTCAGCCACCATCTTCATCTGCCTGGACTACTGCTTTCATTCGTATATCTCTGAAGTTCATTCTGTACCCCACAACCACAATGACTTGGCGACAACAAAAACATAGGTCGCATTGTGTCTCTCCTGCTCAACCCCATCCAATGGCTTCCCATCACACTTCAAATGAAACCCCCACTCACCATCATGGTGGACAAAGCTATGAGAATCTAGAGCCCCTGCCAAACCCCTTTCATCATGTTATTCAACTGGCTGAGCTTCATTCACACTGACCTTCGCATTATTTGCCAAACAAGCCTCCCTTGTTTCAGTCACAGCTTCTTCATGCTCACTATTCCCTCTGCCCAGATACCTCTCCCTCTGTATCCTCAATGGCTTTCCTCTGCTCTGATGTCACCTCCTCAGAGAATGGTTCCCTGACTCCTGCATAAAATAAACATTGTGCTCCACCTTATTCCCATGCTGTATTTTTGTCATAAGGGTTATTACAATTTGAAATTGTATCATCTCTTCATTTATTTACTGACAGCTTCTCCCTTAGGTTTTTTTCTATTTTGTTCAAAGCCATATTCTCAGTGCATAGATTAGTGCCTGGTACGTCATAGGTTCTCAATAAATATTTGTGGGGTGAATCTATATATTTACTCCAATTACCCCAAAGACACTTGGAAGAGTCATTCTAATCTTTTTCTGCTGAAGCCAGTGCCTTCTTCCCCTCCCCCATCGTGGGTCATCAAGTCCTTTAGAGTCTACTACCCCAATAGCTCTTAAACCCCTCCTCTTGGTCACATACTGCAAGTATCTGTCATCTTTCAACAGTTCTACTGCAGCAACCTTTGATGCCGGTCTTTCTGCCGCCCATTTCCAGCTCCCCCCTAATTCCCTTATAGGATTCCCAAAGGTGTTCTTAAAACATAAATCCAGTGGCGGCTCTCCTGCTTAGGCACCTTCAGGGGCTCCCTGTCACCTGAAAAAGGGGGTCAGAACTCCTTAGCTGGACACAGGCTGGAGTTGGTCTACATTTCCAACCTTGTTTCCTGCCTCTTCCCTTCCCACACACATCCCATGCTCCTGCTGCACAAAACCTGCTTGCAGTTCCCAAACAGGCACCGTCTTTCACTTACACTGCCCCCTCTACTTGAGTGCCTTTCCCTCTTTCTTCACCTGGCTAAGTGCTACTTCGTCTTTGAGGTTAAGCGCAAAGTCACCTGTTTGAGCCAGCTCTCCAGCTTTCAGTACACAGTGGGTTCTTCCTCTCTGTGCTCAAAGAAACAGACCTCTGCTACATTTGTTTGTCTTACATGAATGTTTCATTCAGTCACATGTTTACTGAAAAAAAAAATTCCTTATTGAGCAACTACTACACTGTAGGCACTATTCTAGGTCCTCCCTTGCTGAGTATTCAGCAGTTGGATATAAAACAGACGAAATATTTGCTCTTAAGAAAGAAAGGGGAGAGCATGAAAGCAGATAAGTATAATACACCGTGCAGTTAGATGATGATAAGTACAATGGGATCCAATAACTGCAGGAAAAGGCATCTGGAAGCTCGGGGTAGCAGCTACAACACGAACAGGGGAGTCAGGGAAAGGCTCACTGAAATGGCCTGGGTGGTGGCCTGAAGATGGGGAGGAGAGAGCCATGAGGACTTCTGGTGGACGAGCATTCCTGGACTATGAAATAGATGGTGGAGAGCCATGAACAGGGAAGTGGGCATGGCCTGGTTTAGAAAAGTGGAGGAAGGGCATGATCTGAGCAGGACCCTCTGTCTCATGGGTGCAGAATGGAGGACAAGGGTGGAGGCAGAGTCAGGAGGCCTCAGCAGGCAAAGGCTGTGCTGGCTTGGGCCAGGATGCTTGTCCCCATTAGATAGGGAATGACTTGAGAGCTGGGACTAAATCCCATTTGTGTTTTAATCCCCAGCAAGCACTCAGGACATTAAATAAAAGAATGGACCAAGTTGTTCAATCAAGAAACTAGAGCTCCTAAAGTCAGCACTGTTTCACTGTTTGCTTTCCTAGGGCCAGATTTTGCATGATTTGTTTCCACTGGGCAAACTTTGTTTTCCATTTTTCCTAATTGAATGGCCCGTAGGCCACATTCTGAGGACAGAGTGGGTGTTTGCACGGGGCCAACACAACTATTTGATTGCGAAATTATTTTTTAAATTACCTTTTGATACTTTAAACATATTTTTTTGTGTGTGTGGGTTTTTTTTTTAATAACTAAAAACTATACTTTTCTCCCAGGTAGGTTATCAAGACCAAGATTCTAGGAGCAACTTCGAATACAGTCAACTTGTTTGGAACCTAAGTCCAGCCTCTGACCGTCAAAGCACATCTTTCTGGTTCTGATTAAAGAACAAAAAGAAAAAAGGCATTTAAGAAATTCCAAAACAACATTTGGATAAGCTAATTGAGCATGTGAGCTAAGTTTTTAAGAAAGGGAAATATAGCGGAGACATTGAGGGACTAAGCATTTCCTTAAGCTCCTTATAAAACTGGGTGGTTACATGGACTCTCAGAGTTATGAGGCTTTGTGGGAGAATGCGCCTAAACACGCATTGTCAGTGATTAGAGCGTCAGCCCGCGCACCTAAGGATTGAGGTTTCGATTCTCCGTCAAGGGCACATATCTGGGTTGCAGGTTCAATCTGATGTGTCTCTCTCACATCAGATATTTCTCTCTTCCCCCTCCCCGCTTCCTTCCCTTCCACACTCTCTAAAGAGAGAGAGAGAGAAAGAAAGAAAGAAAGAAAGAAAGAAAGAAAGAAAGAAAGAAAGAAAGAAAGAAAGAAAAAAGGAAGAAAGAAAATGTCTGGTACTAGGCTTACCATCGAGTGGCACTCAAGACATGTAGTGCCTTCTTCCCTTAAAAATTCCCCCCGCTGTTTGCCACAGCCCCAGATGCTCCCGATCCACGAGGCCTCCCACGAACGACAAGATCGCCTTCCTATCTGGTAATAAACAGGCCCACAATGTGACTTTTCTGGGCCTCTTCCTCATTATAGCATCAAACTTAAAAATGAATTTTGAAATAACTTTAAATACTTCAACATTTTATCTTTTTATTTTAGGCAAAATGTAATAGATTTTCATAAACCTCAAAATTCTCTGCTGTCAGACAAAAATAAAAACATTTCTAACCCTAAAAGTTTATAATTTTTTCCCTTCTGATTTTAAAAGAAATGAAAACACTTTTGTGGGCCCTTAAAAGTACTGTGGGCCCCAGGCGTGTGGTCAAAAGAGAAAAAGCGAAGCAACTTAGAGCTGCTTGAGGAAGGGGGTCATCCTTTTATCGGAAGTTGTACTTGTCCCCCAAATGGGTTTCCACAACTCCTGGACCCTTCAATCCCTTCCACAGGGCTAGCAAGGGGAGGGACGATATAAGATTTGTCCCTTGAAACTAAGGGAAAACAAGGGGGTGGTCTGTGACAGGGCCGTAAACATTAGCTAATGCGAACCAGAGCACAGGCGTCTCTGACAAGGACACTAACGATTCCCAGGCCTGCGAGCCCAGGCCTGGAGTAAGCCCTGTCCCAGGGCCATCAGTCATGAGTGCTGCGCAGCCGCTCCGGACTGCCCAGGAAACCACCCTCCCCTGCCCCACCTCAGGGCCGCCAGGTCACTGCCAACAAGGGCCAATGCAATGACGGCAAACAGAACTGAAAGACTGAGCCTGCTTTGGGGGACAGTGGTTCCTGGACAATGGAGGCACATTGAAAAGAGATTAATTGGCCGACAGAGGGTGGGGGACCATCTACCCACTTTTCCCACAGGACTGGACCCTCAGCATTGTCTAGGGAATGTCATGAATTAGTGCTCAGAGGAGAGACAGAACAGACGCTTCTGGGACTGCACTGACCACGGTAACCTCCTTTCTAACCTTCCCAAAGGCCTCTGGAGGTCATCATTCCCTAAATCAGCGGTTCTCAAACTGTGGGTCAAGACAGGGGTCGCCTAAGACCATCGGAAAACACATATATAATTACATATTGTTTTTGTGATTAATCACTATGCTTTAATTATGTTCAATTGTAACAATGCAAATACATCCTGCATATCAGATATTTACATTACGATTCATAACAGTAGCAAAATTACAGTTATGAAGTATCACCGAAAATAATTTTATGTTTGGGGGTCACCACAACATGAGGAACTGTTATTAAAGGGTCGTGGCATTAGGAAGGTTGAGAACCACTGCCCTAGAGGATGAGCCCTGGACTCACTCACATTCTTCTAACCTGGGCTCTTTCCCCAGTATTCCCAGGATAGAACGGCGAGGAAATAATAAAAATGGTTGTTTTACTATTAGCTCATCTAATCTTTTAATTTTAGTTCCTTTGTTTAATTGTCAGTTTATTAACACAGCCATGGCACCGATTCGCTTATTCACTCATTCGGCAAATGTTTATTGGGGACCTACTACAGACCAGGCGCAGTTCTAGGCACTTGGAATTCAGCAGTGAACAAAATAAAGACCCTAACTTTCTGAAGCTGACGTTCTTGAGGGGAAAATAGATAAGAAACAATAACACAACACCATAGCGTGTCATCTTTAAGATGACAATGATATAAGGTGCAGTAAAGAAAGATAGAAAAAACACTACAACTGCTGTCAATTATTAATCCTGATTCATGTGTATTAGAGTGTGAAAACAAATGTGCAACTTAGAATTGATTACATATGGCAAATAAATTACATAGCATATTAGAAGGTGATTATGAGAAAGAGTGGAGCAGGCACAGAAGGTCTGAGATGGGGAATGGTGCCATTAAAGAGACTTGAAGGAGATGGGGTTGTTAAATTGTTTAAGACTATTTTTATAGCCCTTTTTAACTTAATTTATAATTAAATTAAAAGGAAGATACAAAGATTTCCCATATACCCCCACCCCCACATATGTATAGCCTCTTTAATTATTATTATTATCATTATTATTCTTTGTTAATCCTCACCCAAGGATATTTTTTTCCCCATTGATTTTTTGAGAGAGTGGAAGGGAAGGGAAGAGACAGAAACATTGATGTGAGAGACACATTGATTGGTTGCCTCCTGCGCGCGCCCTGACCTGGGCTGGGGACTCAAGCCTACAACTGAGGTGTGTGCTCCTGACCACAATCAAACATGAGACCCTTCAGTCTGCGGGCCAATGCTCCAACCACTGAGCCAAACCAGCCAGGGCAGCCTCTTTAATTTTTAACCTCACTCACCAGAATGGTATACCTGTTCCAAGGATAAACCTGCACTGATACATCATAATCGCCCCAAGTGTACTTAAGTTGAGATTAACTCTTGGTGTTGTACATTCTATGAATTTGGACAGATGTGTAATGACACATGTCCATCATTTTAATCTCAGAGTAGTTTCACTGCCCTAAAAATCCTATGTTCCACCTATTCATCCCTCCCAGCCCCACTCTGGCCATCCTTGCCTGTTTACTGTCTCCATAGTGTGCCCCTTTCCAGAGCAGCATGTAGTTGGAATCACACAGTATGTATACCAAGCATGTCAAACTCACGGCCCTCGGGCCGCATGCCTCGTTGATCTGGCCCGTGTTAGCCTTTGAGATTGACAAGCTTGATGTAGACTTATCAGTCTGGCTCCTATTGCTTAGTCATATGCTTGTAAGGCTCTTCCATGTCTTTCCACAGCTTGATAGCTCACTTCCTTTTAATGCTGAACAATATTCCATCTACTATTCTAAAAAACAGCTTTATTGAAGTACAATTTACATGCCATAAAATTCAATGAATTTTAATAAAATGAAATGTTCAGAGTTTTACAAGCACTGTCATAATTTAGATTTAGAATGTTTCCTCCCCTCCCCCTTTTAAAGTTGTGATAAAACACTTAACCTGAGCTTTATCCTCTTAACAATTTTTAAATGTACTGTACACTATTATTAACTACAGGTGTTATGGTGTACAGCAGGTTTCTAGAAATTATGTATTTGGCATAACTGCAACTTTATACTTGTTGAAGAGCAACTCCCCATTTCTGCCTTCCCACTGCCCCTGGCAGTCACCATGCTGCTCCCTGATCCTATGAGTTTGACTACTCTGGCACTTCATATAAGTGGGATCATGCAGTATTTGTCCTTCTGTGACTGGCTCATGTGACTGAGCACAATGTCCTCAACATTCATCCATGTTGTGGCATATTGCAGGATTTTCTTTTTTTTAAGGCTGAATAATATTTCACTGTGTGACTTTTTTTTTTTTTATCCATTCATCCATCAATAGACTTTTAGGTTGTGTCCACATTTTGGCTCTTGTCATCATGCTTTAATGAACATGGCAGTGCAAGCATCTCTTCGAGATCCTGATTTTAATGCTTTTGGATAAATACTCAGAATGGAATTGCTACGGTAGATTGCACGGCAGCTCTATTTTTAATTTTTTGAGGAACCGTCATACTGCCTTTCACAGTGGCTGCATCATTTTACATTCTCATCAATAGTACACAAGGGTCTCAATTTCTCCACTTCTCAACACTTGTTATCTTTTGATTTTTAAAGTAATAGGTGCGCAGTGATATCTCATTATGGTTTTGATTTACATTTCCTGATGATCAGCGATGTTGAGCATCTTTTCATGTACTTGTTGGAATGGTGCCCATTTACTGAAACACTGTGAGTCCCATGAGGGCGGAGATCAATTGGCTCACTGCTCTGTCCCCACGGATGAAGTGTCTGCCGCGTGGTAGGTAACAAAGAAGCCAGGCACTTCACTTTCCAAATTCTTATCAAGTACTCTGAGGTAGGCATTCTCATTTCCACTTTACGAATGATGAAGGTGAAACCTGGACAATCTAAATAACTTGTTTGAGGGCAAAGAGCCAGGAAGGGAGGGTGTAGGACAAACATCTGGGTCTCTCAGATGTTACATGCAGATCCTTGCTCTACACCTCACTGGCTTCTCTGCATCTGGCCAGTTTAATATCCTTTACTGCAGAAACCAAAGGCAAATTGGGACATCAGGCAAGCAAGGCCTCTGGATAAAAACCAGACTCACAGAAACCAAAACTAAACCTCGGGGAACAGAAAACCCAACCTACCGCCTGGAAGTGCTGCGTTCTGCAGAACTGTGAGCAGTTTGGCTGCTACCTCAGATCTCAGGTTCTAGCTGCCTTCCCTTTGAAATCTATTACTTGAGAAAATTACACTCACTGTCTCAAAAGACACAATTTTTATAAATACCCTTTCTCCTGTTAAACATTTAACCCGAACTGGCGAAACAACTGTTAAAAAACACACGTACTTTGTTATTTTACAAAGCATAAGGCCAAGTCACAATGGACATGGGAATCAACCACAATCTTTCTAGGACTTAGTAAAACCCTCTGTACAGAAAAATAACTTGGGTAAAACCTGTTAAACCAATGTTGGCTTAATTCAAAATTGCACCTAATTTGAAACAACTGTCTTTTCTCTAGCCAACTGTCTATCCTATTGTTCTTTAATAAAAACAACGAAAGTCTGAATTCAAAGTCAGTTTCTCTTCCAGGAAAGCTATGCTTCATATTAACAAGGCCCTGCTGGCAGCCACTCGTGTTCTGAGCTGGGCCTGTCGGTGGTCAGGCCAGGCTCTGAAAGACTCGACCTTTACTTTCACATGTGAGGAGATCATTAAACGTGGTCTGAATGAACCAACCTCTGGGGTGGGCTAGGCACGGACCAGAACTTATCAGTTCCAACGGCCTCTGTTGTTTTGCTTCATTCATATCTTGCTCACAGGAATATCTGGAATGGATCCTCTATATGAGGAGCCCATTTTTTATTGCAACAGAGTATTCCATTGTACATTACTTAGACAATGTTCACTTACACATTTTTGTGTCGATGGATTTTGGGGTCGCTTCCAGTTTTGAGGTGTTAAAATGAAGCAGCAGCTACCAGCCAGGGGTTGGGGGAGGAGGGAGTGTATGTGGGATGATGGACTGTGCTCACCCCCAAATTCAGATGTGGAAGTCCTAGCCTCTAATGGAACTGTGATTGGAGACAGAGCCTTTATAGAAATAATTAAGGTGAAATGAGGCTCTGACCTGATAGGATTGGTGTTCTTATCATAAAAGACACCAGAGAGCTCCACCCTCTCTCCCTGTGAACGCAGTGAAAGAAGGCCGTTGGCAGTCCTGGAAAAGAGCTCTCACAGGAGCCTGGCCCCACCCCCCTGGTCTCAGCCTCCCAGCCTCCAGGACTGTGAGAAATCCACTTCTGTTGTTCAAACTGCCAGGCTGCAGTATTTTGCTCAGGCAGCTCTGGCAGACTAAGGCGGGTGGATTGGGTGTGAGCAGGTTATTAACTAGAACTGGACACGAAGGCACTTTTGACTCAGGGTGAAGGGAATATTCTGTACTCTGAGTAGTAGTCGTTCATGGGTGGGTACACAGTTAAACAAATTTACCAGACTGTCCCTGTCAGATTTGTACATTTTCGTGTGTGTAAATTCTGCTTAAACTTAAAAGGCCTTCTAACCCCCACCCTTCCCCATCGTCTTACTGTTCAGGCTGATAGAACAAAACACCATAGACCGGCTCCCTGGCCACCATGCAGCCTCGGGCATTTCAGGGTGTCCTTCTTGCACATTTCTGTAGCAGAGGGGTTCACGGCCTGACCCCAGTGAAAGGGCACGGCCGGGGGTCAGCCAGCATGAGTCTGAATCCACACCTGCCATTTGGTAGTTGTGAGATGGAGGGCAACCTGCCTACCCCACCAAGTTATTTTCCACAAACAACAGACATCTGCTTCTCACCCTTCTGGAGGTTGGAAGTTGGAAGTCGGAGTGCCGGCATGAAGGTTGGGGCTCCCTTCTGGGCTGCAGACTTTCTGTGGTGTCCTCACAGAGCAGAAGGGGCCAGGGGGCTCCTGTTTAAGGGCACTAATCCCACTCATGAGGGCTCCACCCTGATGCCCTAATCACCTCCCAAAGGCCTAGCTCCTGGTACCATCACGCTGGGGGTAAGGATTTCAACATACAAATGTTGGAGTGACACAAACATCCAGACCATAGCACCAAGGGAACCTGTGTTTCAGAGATAACAATGTAGTCATGATGCCTTTGAGCAAGCCTGGTGGCGGGGAAGTAACACATTATTCATCACTGATGTACTTATGCACATGTTTGCATGCATATAAAAAAATAACTTGGTGGGGTAGGCAAGTTGCCCTCGATCCCACAACTACCAAATGGCAGGTCTGTATTCAGACGCGTGCTGGCTAACCCCCGGCTGTGCCCTTTCACTGGGATCAGACAGTGAGCCCCTCCGCTACGGAAATGTGCAAGAAGGACACCCTGAAATATCCGAGGTTGCAGAGTGGCCAGGGAGCCTGGGGTCAGGAGGCACAGAGCCTGGGTCACCGCCTCTGAGGGACTGTCCTGCCTGTGCTGCCCTGTAGAAAGGAAGTAGAAGAGAGGGCGCCTGGAAGGAGCAGACAGCTTGGAAGCCAAGGGCTCTGAGAGGAGCTGCACAAACAGCGGGGCAGCAGGGCCAAGAACAACAGGAAGCTCCCAGCCGCACCCCTGGTCGAGGCAGCCCTGGCCTGGAGACCTGGGGTTATTTTCTCCAAAGGGCCTTCTGCAGATGTTACATAAACAAAACCTCCATTGACTTCAGTTGTGGGCCTGCCCTCAAATAGCCCACGGGCTTCCCCCCAATTCCACAGTTGTTCCTCCAGCCCTCCAGGTCCCTCGGGGGCTCAGCTGCTTCCCTCCATGGCCACACATGCAGACAGCACTTTGCGGTATCCCCAAGAGGCTGCCCAAGGCAGCCAAAGGCAGGGCTCACTTGTTCTCCCTGGCAGGTTTCATGCCAGGCGTCCCTCCAAGACCTCTGATGGCTCCTGGGCCAAGGGAATTGTCTCCCCTCATGAGGGAGGCAGGAAGTGGGGTCCCAGGGACAGGTAGCTGAGTTGGCCAGCAGCAGGCGTGGGAGGTGTCTTTCCAGGGTTGCTCTAGGATAACCTTCAGGCTTCAGGCAACTTTGCCCTTAGACTGAGTCAAAGCCTTAATTTGTCTCTAGAAAAAAGCCCCATGTCTCTCAGTTCCTACAAGTTTAGTTTTTATTCATTTTTTATCTCCATTCATTCATTCATCTATCCACTTAGACACATTTCTTAAACATCTACTATGTGCTAGTACTAGGCACTAGGGATACCGAGGTGCACTTAAAAAGAAGGAACTCTTATCATTTGTGGCCCCCTGGTGTGGGCATAACCAATGAACAGAGACAGTAGGGGGGTAAGGGCATGTGCTGGGGGTGGGGGAGCGACTGGGGAGAGGTCAATGGGGGGGGGAAAAGAGACTTATGTAATACTTTAAATAATAAATGATTTTTTAAAAAGTAATGCAATACAGTCTTGCCTCCCAGGAGTTAAAGTTCTAATGCAGGGAGTAGACAAGAAAATCAGTTAGTGCAGAATGAAAAGGGGAGCTTTCAATGTCATCTCAGGCTACACGAGCCCAGGTGGAGCGCTGACTCAGACTTGGTGGGAGGTGCTGGGGGTGTGGGTGAGTGTCCCCGCTGTGTCCGCACAGAGGGAAAGGGGGGAAGGCTTCCAGAGAAGACACTGCCTTCTCTTTACATCTCCTTCCACACGGAGCCCTTGGCTAGAGCACCACTCCTGGCCTCCTGCCACCCCTTCGCTCATCTCCCAGGGGATGAGGCCTGACTTTTCTGACCTGTGAGTTCAGGACCCGGTGATTTGCTCATTCCCCGGGGGAACCATTGCCTCCTGCTCCTCCGTGCTGTAAACTGCACAGAGGCTGGCTCTGCCGGCAAGTGCTGCTTGTAGCTGGGTAAGGTCAGCATAGGAGGAGAGACTAGAAAGCCCACCTGGCTAATATATTTAAAGCTGCATTCTCCAACCCTGCTGCCATTGGTACAGACATACCATGGAGACTACAGGTTCGGTCCCAGACAACAGCAATAAAGTGAATAGCGCAGTAAAGGGAGTCACACACTTTTTTTTTTTTTTGGTTTTCCAATGCATATAAAAGTATGTTTACATTATACTGTAGTCTATTAAGCATGCAATAGCATTATGTCTATAAAAAACAAGGAACTTACCTTAATTGAAAATATTTTATTGCTAAACAATGCTAATCATTATCTGAGCCTATAAACTTATTTGACTCAGGGTTGCCATAAACCTTCAATTTGTAGACAATGCAATAGCCAAGAAACACAATAAAGCAAGGCACAATAAATGAAACATGCCTGCATTGTCACTTTGATCTCCATTTGCCTGCCTCCTATGACAGGGAAGAAAGTATTAATTATTGCACCTTCTCAAACCAACAGCACAGACGACCTAATGTTACGTTAAGCCTGGGTGGGCATGTCAAGTGTGCGACAGGGGTGGACTCACCACTGTGGCTCAGCTGAGAGTAACACTCCTCGTGTGCAGAACTGAGACCAGGATGATCCTGAGATCTGCAGAGAGAAGAGGCACATTTTCAGACCCTTTCGCTGCCTCATCCCCTGTTGCCCCAGCTCTGCAGCGAGAGGAAAAAGAGAACACAGGATAGAAGCAGCAAATCTGGATATTGTCCTTTTTTAAGAGTCTGCAGGAGTTCAACAAAGGTCACCAAGGCCTTCGGTCCAAGCCCGGCGTTCCCACTGATGTCCCAGATAAGGCTCTCGGAGAGCTGCCTGCTTTCCTTCCCGTCTGTCTTTATTTTGGAAGGACCCTTTCTGTAAATGGGTTTTGGCTTGTCTTTCTGGAACACTTCGCCCTGTTGCTTCTCGTGCTTCTTGACTTCCTGTGGAGCTGAACTTGGGATCATATTTGTCCCTAAAAGAAAACACTGTGACCATATTATCCTGTTCCCCCTGGAAGGCTGGCCAGGATCACTGCCCTTTTTTTTCTCAGAAAGGATTGGAAAGAAAAAACAGAGGGTCCCACTTGTACACCCCTTAGTCTTCGCACATCCGACAGTGCTGATTCATCACTGAATGTGTCAGTTGGTTCTTCAATTGGTAACTGGATGGTTCTCTTCTTGAGTTTTGTGAACACCAAAAGCTTCAGAATGGCGACTCGCCCAGTAGAGGGAGCTACATGAAGCAAGTTTCCCAAGCTGAATGATAAAATACTTTCAATTAGCCAAGCAGGTGGCCCTGTGTGTACTTTGGAAGCTCCATCTATCAGTGGGGTGGTGGCCTAGTCAAAAGCTCTGAGCCAGAGTAAAACTTTTGCAAGGTGGTACCTTGGGTTTTGTGGGCTGCCCAGGACTGTGTGTCTTGCTTCCATCAGCAGAGCTTGGTTTTGGCTCAATGTGACAGTTGCCGCAATTAGACAGGCTTGCAGATTCCATAGGCAGGTCGCGGCTCTGGCACAGGGAGCGAGGTGGGCAATTGTGCTGACCTGCACGCACATACCGGGCAGGGCTGCTCATGCTCACGGTCTCTGGAGATAGATCCTGGGTCAGAGAAACTTTAACACAGGTGCTTGATTAGCAACAGGCTTTAAGGGCTGTGGCTGCGAAGGAGACACAGTCACAGGAGGATCTTACAAAAGGGTTTGGAGCTCGTGTTCACCTAATCAACCAAGCTCCCTGTGGGGTTCTTGGTAAAGACCTTTACCACATAAACCGGTGACCAAGACAACTATGTAGTATGGAAACTACCAAGCAAAAGTAATATGTGTGTATTTGGATTCATGTGGGAACAGAAATTATGAAAATTGATACCTAAGGCAGAGATAGAAAAGCTGGCAAAAATGAGAACTCAGTTACTGGCAGGTGAAAAGTACAAGTAATTCTCTTGAGAAATAAGAAGGAAACAAGATGGTACATGAGTAGACTTTGCCATGTCTATTCATTTGCTAGGACCACCATAACCAAATGGGTGGTTTAAAAAGCAAAAAAAAGTCTTCTAGTCCTCGAGGCTGGATTCCAAGATCCAGGTGCTGGAGTGTGGGTTTCTCCAAGGCCTCTCTCCTGGGCTTGCAGGTGAGCACCCTCTTGCTTCCTTTCCACATGTCATCCCTCTGTGCGGTAACTCGTGGGCATATTTTTCTTTCTTTTTTTTAAAAAAAATATATTTTATTGATTTATTACAGAGAGGAAGGGAGAGAGATAGAGAGTCAGAAACATCGATGAGAGAGAAACATCGATCAGCCGCCTCCTGCACATCCCCCACTGGGGATGTGCCCGCAACCCAGGTACATGCCCTTGACCAGAATCGAACCTGGGACCTTTCAGTCCGCAGGCCGCCGCTCTATCCACTGAGCCAAACCAGTTTCGGCCATATTTTTCTTTTTATATGAAGACCAGTCATATTGGTTTAGGGCCTACCTTTAATAACCTTGTTAATCAACTCTTTAAAGACCTTATCCTATATAATAAAAGGGTAATATGCAAATTGACCTTAATGGCTGAATGGCCAGGAATGACCGGTTGCTATGACACACACTGACTACCAGGGGGCAGACATTCAATGCCGGAGCTGCCCACTGGTGGTCAGTACGTTCCCACAGGGGGAGCTCTGCTCAGCCACAAGCTGTGGTGAGGGCTGCGAGCTCAATGATGGTGGTGGGATCCTCTCCTACCTCCGCGGCAGTGCTAAGGTTATCCGATTGTAGCTCAAGCCATCTGTCAGACATCCCCCGAGGGCTTCCAGGCTGCCAGAGGGATGTCTGACTGCCAGCTTAGGCCCAATCCCCTGGGGAGTGAGCCTAAGATGGTAGGTGGACATCCCCTGAGGGGTCCCGGAGTGCACAAATTTTCATGCACCGGGCCTCTAGTGTCCAAATAAGTTCACATTCTGAGGTATTGGGGATTGTGACTTCAACACCTGAATTTTGGGGGGTCATGATTCAGCCCCTAACAACTTGAATGTTTACAACAAAGAAATTATGCTAATTATTGTAAATAGTGCTAGCTGTTATAACAGATAAACCCTGAAGTCTTAGGGCTTTACACAATTACAAATTTATTTCTTGCTCACATCAAAGTCCATTTCAGCTGGTTAGAGGCTGAGGGATGGCTGGATAAAAAGCAGTCACTTAGGGACCCAGCTGCCACCTACCACACAGGCAGTGCCCAAGGACACTTCGGAGCGAGGAGCTAGGAGGACAGTGTGGAGCAGACACAGAACTCTCAGTGGTCTTGATCAAGAAGTGACACATCACTTCCACTCACCTTCCATCAGCAAGAGCTAGTCTCACACCCACACCTGGATGAAAGGGGTTTGGGAAAAGTTGGTAGTGCCTAAGCCCAGGAGGAGAAGTGGGTTGGGTGAACATCTAGTCAGCCTCTGACACAGGAATGAAGCAAACCTGGCCGGTCTGACGTCCAGAGATGAGCCAGTTGTTGTGGGGACTGGTGACCAGGTACCCAGAAAGTCGAGCAAACATGCCTGAGAATAAAGGCATTAAGAGACCCTTCAAGGTTCTCAAAGCCATGATGAAACTTGGTCTTCAGTGGTGCTCCCCAACTTCTTTCATGGCATGGCACACAGACACGATGAGAAGTCTTGTACTGAGTATTAGACTACATGAGTCTATTCAAAGCCAGAGGTGGTGGTTCAGGAGGCTCCAACCACTGAAAGAGGTCACCTGGTCACTGTGAAGCCTGAGGGTCATAGACCAGTAACCTGTTTATCATCTATAATATGGTAAAATGTGGCAACCACAGACTTCCCCTTCATCTGGAGTCCATGTTCAGACTGGGGTGTCCCTTCTGGTGAGCAGGGCTAGTTATGTTATATCTGTAGCAACTCTTCTCTCTCTCTCTCTCTCCTAAATAACTATTTGGGGGGATTACCAAAGAAATCCAGACATGGACATTAATACCCATCAGAAGATATAACAAATGAGAAGAAAACAGAATGCAGGCTCTTGACTATGAAGCAGAGGCTCAGAGTTACCAAAAAATATATACATACTGTCTTTGGTTTGGTTTAAATCATCTCCATGTTCAACTAACAAATATTTAGCTTTGTCTAGAAAAAAAACTCAGCTGATGCTTACACATTATGGGTAAACCTACTTCTACTACAGCATGGCAGAGAGGCTGGAGGCCAATTATACAACTCGTGTGTTTTTAACAGACACTCCACTGAAGGAAACAGTTTGCAGCCCTGGGATTATTGCACCATTAGAGAAGCTTTGTAATGTTATCAACCTCGGACATTGTAAGTTACAATTTCCAGGTAGCACTTACAATGTACTTTCAGTGTACTAGGAGATTAAGTGGTGTTTTCCCTTTAAAACCAGCTCTTTCATAAAAATTATTCTTGCTTTCACGGTTACAAATAAAAAATTGGAGAAATCTTTTATTAAGATTTTAAAAGCAAATAAATAGCTTTCAGGATACTGTCCCAATCCTTTGTCATTTCCTTTCTCCATTTTCATCAAATACGGGACCGCTTAACCACACAGGAAGAGGTTGGTGGACTTGGAAAGTTGCTCAATTCTCATATTTGAATCATCACGTTAAACACAAGCTGTTGTTTCGTTAACAAGTGAAGGATAAACAAAACTTAGGCTGAGTGGAATATGGAAGAGTAATCCCTCTTAGTCTAATGATCCCAGAACAAATGAATGATTCCAACAGAAACCCGAGGAGAAAAGCATTTTCCGGGGTTGGGTCGAACCAAATAAGTCACCCACATTTCAAATTCGTGGCACCCACAAATCCAGCCTCAGAGATCACTGACTCCCGAGGTCTGCGCACCACTGGAATGCAGGAGATGATATGAGGTGGTGAAAAACCCAACAATTTAATTTTAGCAGTAATGTGTTTAATGTCTGTTAGAAAAAAATATATCCTGCAGATTTAAACCCTGATGTCATCAATATTACCAAATGAGAGTAGAGTATTTAAATTATAGGAAGGATGGCAATGAAAAAGTCATGGATTCTGAATTTGTGACTTCACCTACTTGCTAAAGTTTACTTGTAGCCCCAATGCCAATACTCACAGTGTTTTTGCGGTTATTTGCAGACAGGCCGAGTGGCAAAAAATGTGGGTTTCCCGACACGAACTTTCCCAGCGGAGGTTGGACAAGGTGACTCCCGGCCTTCTGGTTTCAGCTCCCATTCTGTAAACAAGAGTCTTTTTTGTGCCCCATTAAGTGCCACCTTCTTTTCTCATTTTTGTTCTTTTGCTGTCTGAGATGCCCCCCGTTGGAGTTCTGAAGCTCAGTGTAGTGTCCCCGAGCACTGGAAGGCTGATGAGCCTGGCGGAGAAAACACAAAACAGGTGCGTTACATAAGCTTCCTTCGGGCACGAATTGTGGGGCTGTTGGCTGTGAGTTCAATGCTCACAACTCAACAATATGTATATATATTTTTTAAACTTTGTCATTTCCTTTGTCTTTTAAAAGAAACAAACCTAGCCCTAGCTTGTTTGGCTCAGTGGATAGAATGTCAGCCTGCGGACTGAAGGGTCCTGAGTTCGATTCTAGTCAAGGGAAAATGCTTGGGTTTTGGGCTCAACCCCTG